>NW_019943097.1:162087-166229 GCF_002910315.2 Salvelinus sp. IW2-2015
TGTGTGTCATGGTGGTGATAACACAATGTCAAGCTCTTGTTCCTGTGGATAGGAAGCCCTGCCCCCACACATGCCTGCACTCCTCATACACACTCTGGAATMAACTGTGTACAAGCAGGCACACACGCTCACAGGTGATGAGTGGTGTTGTAAAGAGCGTCAGTGAAGACCTTGGTGCAGTTTATATATGGTGTCCAGTATAAATCAAAGCCCTGGATATCAGGACGAGAGAGGAGAGAGACACACACCCATCCCCTAGTCAGATTGACAGATTAACCTCTTAGTCATTTTGTCATACTCATATAGCATCTGTCTGTACTGTAATGATAGGAGCATAGCCACAGGAAGTAGTTTGGGGGTGGGGATGCTCATATCATTACAGTACAGACAGATGATATATGAGTATGACAAAATGACTAAGAGGTTAATCTGTCAATCTGACTAGGGGATGGGTGTGTGTCGGTGTGTGTTAGGCTTGGCAGGTTTATCGTATAATGTTGTAACCAACAATTAAAAACAGGGGTGTCACCAAGCTGTGTGGTATTCATTAGGTATGTCCTAACTAGAGGTCGACCGATTAATCGGAATGGTCGATTAATTAGTGCCGATTTCAAGTTTTCATAACAAATCGGTAATCGGCATTTTTGGACACCGATTATGGCAGATTACATTGCACTCCACGAGGAGACTGCGTGGCAGGCTGACTACCTGTTATGCAAGTGCAGCAAGGAGCCAAGGTAAGGTGCTAGCTAGCATTAAACTTATCTTATAAAAATCAATCTTAACATAAATCACTAGTTAAACTAGTAATATCAACCATGTGTAGTTAACTAGCTTGTCCTGCGTTGCATATAATCGATGCGGTGCCTGTTAATTTATCATTGAATCACAGCCTACTTCGCCAAACTTGTGATTTAACAAGCGCATTCACAAAAAAAGCACTGTCGTTGCACCAATGTGTACCTAACCATAAACATCAACGCTTTTCTTAAAATCAATACACAAGTATATATTTTTAAACCTGCATATTTAGTTTTAAAACATGTATGTTAGCAGGCAATATTAACTAGGGAAATTGTGTCACTTCTCTTGCGTTCTGTGCAACAGAGTCAGGGTATATGCAGCAGTTTGGGCCGCCTGGCTCGTTGCAAACTGTGTGAAGACCATTTCTTCCTAACAAAGACAGCCAACTTCACCAAACGGGGGATGATTTAACAAAAGCGCATTTGCGGAAAAAGCATAATCGTTGCACAAATGTACCTAATCATAAACATCAATGCCTTTCTTAACATCAATACACAGGAGTATATATATTTTTAAACCTGCATATTTAGTTAAAAGAAATTCATGTTAGCATATTAATATTAACTAGGGAAATTGTGTCACTTCTCTTGCGTTCATTGCACACAGAGTCAGGGTATGTGCAACAGTTTGGGCCGCCTGGCTCGTTGCAAAATAATTTTCCAGAATTTTACATAATTATGACATAACATTTAAGGTTGTGCAATGTAACAGCAATATTTAGACTTATGGATGCCACCCGTTTGATCAAATACGGAATGTTTCCTTATTTCACTAAAAGAATAAACGTTTTGTTTTCGAAATGACAGTTTTCGGATTTGACCATATTAATGACCTATTTCTGTGTGTTATTATATTATAATTAAGTCTATGATTTGATAGCGCAGTCTGACTGAGCGGTAGTAGGCAGCAACAGGCTCGTAAGCATTCATTCAAACAGCACTTTTGTGCGTTTGCCAGCAGCTCTTCGCTGTGCTTCAAGCATTGCGCTGTTTATGACTTCAAGCCTATCAACTCCCGAGATTAGGCTGGCAATACTAAAGTACCTATTAGAACATCCAATAGTCAAAGGTATATGAAATACAAATGGTATAGAGAGAAATAGTTCTATAATAACTACAACCTAAAACTTCTTACCTGGGAATATTGAAGACTCATGTTTAAAGGAACCACCAGCTTTCATATGTTCTCATGTTCTGAGCAAGGAACTTAAACGTTAGCTTTTTTACATGGCACATATTTCACTTTTACTTTCCTCTCCAACACTTTGTTTTTGCATTATTTAAACCAAATTGAACATACTAAATTTATTTTATTGATTTATTATATTAGGTTAAAATAAAAGTGTTGTTTTTGTTCATTCAGCATTGTTGTAATTGTCATTATTACAAATATATATGTATAAAAAAATCAAATTTAAAATATTTTTAAAAATAAAAAAAGAATTGGCCGATTAATCGGTATCAGCTTTTTTTGGTCCTCCAATAATCGGTATCGGCGTTGAAAAATCATAATCGGTCGACCTCTAGTCCCAACTCATTTTGACAGATGCATTATAAGCTCAAAACATTTGGAACAAAAATGACAATAACCGTGTCCATTTGCATGACAATTAATCATAACCCAAAATGCCATTGTCATTACAACTCCAGTGTGTGTACAGTTCAGCTCGCCACTTAGCACATACCTCGCCTTAAGACAGACATCCAAAGCATGCCATTGAAAAAGCACCCCGTCACTGTACATTAGTGCAGACGACCGTAACACGCGCACAGTCACACACACACAGTCACACACACACACAGTCACACACACACACAGTCACACACACACAGTCACACACACATCCTAATGGCCAAGTGGCAAGTAGTGGTGAAGAGGTCCCAAAGCCAGCTACAAGTCAGGTCTTTCAGACAGAGGACAACAGAAAGCCAGCTACAAGTCAGGTCTTTCAGACAGAGGACAACAGAAAGCCAGCTACAAGTATCCACAGTCAATACTCTGTTACAGGTCCGGTCAGCTGCCTCATTGCTTCTCTCCAGAGAGAGAAGACATAGGTTTTGTAAACCAGGGAAGGTTAGAGAGATAGAGCGAGACTAGAGAAGGTTAGGGAGTATGGAAGCTGGAGAGTTTAGAAGATGGATGGGAGAGGGATAGAGTTAGGAAATGGATGAGGAGGGATAGAGTGGGAGGAGGGATAAGAGTGTAGAGAGGAGCGAAGATAGAGAGTTAGATTGAGGAGATAGAGTTAGTGAGAGGAGATAGAGAGGTTAGGGAGGAGGAAGAAAGGAGGATACGAAGTTGAGAAATACAGGGTTAAAGAGATGGAGGAGGTCAGGGCCAGAACAGTGATATAAGGGGAGCAGAAGACAACTGAGAAGCTGAAGAGGCCAGGGAGAAGAGTGGGCTCCAGCGTTTCTGCCCTCATTTTCTGCTCCCCACATCGTCTTACAAAGGATGGGCTCACCCTCTTCCCCTGACTGTCTCCCCCTTACCCTGTCCATCTCCTCTCCACTGTCCTCTCTTCACTGCTTTAGCAGCTGAACTGCCTGTTGGAAGTGCTTGACACACTGACACAGAAAATGGGAAGAGAGAAAAGGAGTGGAGAGAGCGAGAGAAAGAGAGGTGAGAGAGCGAGAAGAAAGGAGTGGAGAGAGCGAGTGAGAAAAAGGAGGTGGAATGAGAGGAAGAGGGATATGGTTGGCGCCTCCACTCCTGTGTTCCTGTATGTTTGTCCTATTCACTGGTCATTCTCCTGCCTGAGACTGAGCCTCTCTCTCACACACGCAGGGGCACAAGCAAGCAGTGTTCCCAATATGTTCAGTACCACTGGACAGGCAAAGCAATGCTCCTCCCTCCTTAGAGGTAAGCCAAGTGCCCTAGATGAGAACTGTAGAATGGATAAATCAATGTCAGGAGCGTCTAGCACCTATATCTCCCAAGACCAGATTGACACCACTCTTTAAACTCAGCCCTCTACAAGATATTGCGATAGTTAGCCTATGCATGCAAAAGAGTTGTGTGAAATCCTTTTTAAACTGTTGACCTTATCAAAAATATCCTAGCTTTCGTTTCTGTAAAACACAGCTGGTTTCTGGGTCTACTACCTTGTAGTGCCTTTCTGTTCCTCTGTCTGAAAGACCTGACTTGTAGCTGGCTTTCTGTGTTCCTCGGTCTAAAACCACTTGTACTGGCTTTCTGTGTCCTCTGTCTGAAAGACCTGACTTGTAGCTGGCTTTCTGTTTCCCTCTTGTCTGAAAGACCTGACTTGTAGGCTGGCTTCTTGTCCCTTGTCTAAGAACCTACGTACTGCGCTTTGTTGTCCTCGTCGAAAGACCTGA
>NW_019943097.1:166642-169040 GCF_002910315.2 Salvelinus sp. IW2-2015
CTCTATCCTTCCCTCCCTCCATCCCACCTCCCTCTATCCATCTTCCTAACCTCTATCCCTCCCTCCCTCACCTCTATCCCTCCCTCCCTCACCTCTATCCCTCCCTCATCCATCTCTCTAACCTCTATCCCTCCCTCCCTCCATCCATCTCTCTAAACTCTCCAGCCTTCCCTACATCCCCCTAACCTCTCTCTAACCCTCCCCTTGGTTCCAAATCTCTGTCTCTCTCTCTGGAGAGAAGCACATGAGGCAGCTGACCGGACCTGTAACAGAGATTGACTGTGGATACTTGTCTGAGGTTAAGACCAGCAGGCTTCTGTTAAGCCAGTGCTTCACACCATGTACTTTAGAGAGAATAGGTAAGGGGCGGTGCCCTGCAGTCTAACAACAGACTACAGTGTGACCAGGTGAAGGAGTCCTCACTCAGACTCTAGAGTCCTCAGGTTACTGACTCCCTTAAGGCGTCAGCATGCTTCAGTTCAGCTGGCGCCTAGCCGAGACCTTTGCTTGAAAAACAAGGGGGGGGGGGCGGCAATAGTACTGTTTTTCCATTTTAAGACGCCGTAGCCAGTATACACTTCCTCAAAATAGTCTGAATGAATAACTCAAGTAAACTGTCATTAATTTTGACGTTTTTGCAGAGGAGATCTTAGAGGAAATAAAAATAAAATCTACARCTAAGATGTTTGGTGCAGTTGTCATTCATCTCTCGTTGAATAACAACAAAAACTATTGAAGAATCCCTACTGTTGACCAATCACCGACGAAGGGCGTAGACTTCGGCTTGCCTCAAGAAAAAATGTGTGCCCGAACAGCCAAAACGAACAAAAGTCCAAAATGATTTTTTTTTTAAGTCCAAATGTCGTGGTAATATATGCACAAACTCTTCCGAACTGTTTCAGCTGGGATGCATGCAGGCGCCTTTAGTGTCTCCTAACCCGCCGGCTCTGCTATCAAATTTAATTCTCCCGCACTGAATTGAATTAAGGCCACCTCCATCTCTGGGGAGGGATTGGAGAATTAGGAGAGAGAGTGTGGAAAGGGACCACTGGAGTATGGAGTCATGGCTGTGGCTGTCTTTGATTCATTCAATAGTGAGAGTAGAGAGCATAAAGTCAGTAGGCTAGAAATCTTTTTTCCTACTTAGCCTCCTCTAAGTTTCATCACGATACTGGACTGTATTCTACAACCAAGGCCTTGTCCCTGCATATAGGGCAGTGCTTCAGTGAAAGCACCTGAAAGAGGATGGTCTTACATGMGTGTGACTGTCTCCTTCTGTGGTGACAAATAGATTACATATCATGACTGATGTTGGGCCCTATAAAATCAGGTCTATTTTTTGCCTGATTTCTCCGTTTTGTTTTTCTAGGTTTCTGTTTTTCACAGTTTATTCAGGTTCACTCAAAATCACACTTTAATAGAAAAACAAAAGAAAATATTGTTCAAATATTGTTGAATTCCATTTTAGTGTCTAGATTCTGTGTTCCATCCACAACACGGATTTTATAGGGCCCTACTGATGACTGTCAGTCATGAGTGGCTGGTGGCTGAAATACCAAAGACTTTGCACATTAATGCTGCTGTCATTAGAAAATGTAAACACACCAACTTGGGTCCCCAAGACAGTCCTTCAGTTAAGACTGTTTCCTTGGTGATTGGCAATTGATCCCTTCATTACATTCTTGACTTGGACCAGTCCCTTTTCCACTCCTCTCACACTCAAACAGCCATTTCTTCCTCTCTGATTCTAATGGCAATCATTGGCATAACAAAGAAGACGTCAGTGTTGCCAAATAGAACACAAACACCAAATAGAAGCACCTAATACACCCCTCCAGTCACCCACATTCCACACTGTGATGCTCAGTAAACAGCCCCGATATAAACACACCTCTCTACCTGCACACTCAGGGCGTCATCGCTCTAAGAGCATTCAATCTGTAAACAGTCTTATCGCGCTCTGCTCACTCTCCCTCTGCCCAAGCTGCTCTCTCGCTGTGACCTGTTGCCAAACAGCAGTGTCCACTACAGCTGAGAACTTCGTCTCCCACCTCGGTCCGCATCAATACGCACTGCCATGCCGTGAAATTATACATACTAACAGAACCAAAATAATGCATAGACATCAACAGTCAAGTTATACAATTCAAGAACATCATCTAACAAAACATTGAACACTTGCGAGATCTTGCCCATCAGATATGAACGATACACCCTTGCCACTTGTGTACTTCTGCTAGTTCAACATGTCCACAGGATAATCACTGAGAATGTTGGCAAATAAATTACAGAGAAATGGTAATAGTTAGATAACTTACAAGTGGCGTCTCTTTTGAACCGAAGTTCGCTGGCTACATTGAATTCTTCAGTGTACCCTGCAATCAATAACTCTCGCAGC
>NW_019943097.1:169065-182436 GCF_002910315.2 Salvelinus sp. IW2-2015
GATGAACACCCTTGCCACTTGTACTTCTGCTAGAGCCTAACATGTCCATGAGAATCACTGAAGATGTTGGCAATACAATTACAGAGAAATGTAAATGCTTAGATAACTTACTGTGGTCTCTTTTGAACAGAGTTCGCTGGCTACATTGAATTCTTCAGTGTATGCGTCATAGTAATCAATCTAGCCGAAGTTGAAACTTGGGAGAGAGAGGCAATGAGCCCAAAGTTTTGTTGTAAGTGTAGCTCCAGAAAGCGTCAAATTAACTGACATGTTTAAAAAAGAGGAATGTGTGACATTGACAGTATGGGTTACGCTGACTGTACACAGGTTTTAAATGAAATACACTACGGCAGATCTAAGAGTTACGAGCAAGTCAATAGATAACCTGCGTCGATGGCCTTGTGAATTGTAGAGTGACGTTACCCTCGGCGTTATCGCCTCTAATATTAAATACGTAAACTTAGTGTATATGACTACCAACAGAGAGAGTCAAGTTATCCTAAAGACGGCGGAAACAAGGTTATGCAGCTTAATGTGCTCGTATTGCGCAAGCCAACCAGCTAGAGCTAGCAAGCTAACCCCAAGCTACTGTCATAACTAGCTATTAATTATAATTTAGCTGTCTGGGTTAGTTCGCTAGCTAGCTTGCTAACTAGAGCGAACTAAACAACATCCAGAAACATACCTGCTATTTGGTCAAAGTAGTACAATTCATCAATTTATTTRCGACTTTCGAGTCCTCTTCTGTTGTTTTACTTGYTGTTKATACAGATKATGTTTAAATCGGACAGAAAATACTTCTGAAAGAGCAGAGCATATCCATAATTCGAGACAGACAGATAAATTCGTTAAATACAGCTCCAACCTGTTACCTTTGTGACCGATGCCAGACGAGCCGCCCAGCCCCGCTAGAGGGAATACAGGTATTGGTTGAGCACATAGCAGTAGGCGGTGCCCGCTTTGAATATTGGTGAGTCTGTCTGTCAATCTGTGATTGACTCAGGGGAGAAGTCTTTCAGTGGTCTACATAAATAGAAATACAAAACTTTGTGAATGAAAATGCCTAGTGCTGTGTTTGTCATAATAATAAAAAAATAACTGCTAAGAAAGAGGTAAGCTAATGCAGAAACAAACGAAACGCATCACAACTTGTGGCATGAATCAGTTTGCGCTCCTCAAATTCCAACCGTCCCATACCAAACCGACCAGTGTCTAGGCCGGGGAAAGGGTAACCGTTCCACTTGATCTACCAGATCCCCTGCAGAGGGCGCCTTTAGCACACATTATGACAGATTATTGGCAATTAGAACAGAGGCCTAGGGGACAGTTTGTTCTACTAATTTGAATCAACCCCTGAAATGGCCACGAGAGTATTCGACTCTTTTCCCCATAGAAAATTCTCAACACAAATTACATATTTTCTTATTTTGAAAAAATACTTGTTCTCACTCATTGTGGTGCCAAAACCTGTGAATTCAAGCAGTGTTCATATTTTTGGATGACATTTTTAATTGCAGCCTATTGTGTTGCACACACCAATTTCAAACAATGTAGGTTAATATTGACTATGTTGATGAATAAATATTGGCTATGCGTTGCCAAAGCTACCCTGTCTCCCCCCTGTTAGTGAATAATAACCTACTATAGGCGTTCTTTGACCATTGTGTTGTAGGCTAGTCCACCACCACACCCACTTCCCAACTCCACCAAACTCTTTCCCTCACACACGCACTTCTCTCTCCAGCACTCAGCTTTGACAGCCCGCTCCATACATCAGTCGSTCCGGGAATGGGATCATCATTAGTGAGTGCGAAGAAAAACTTCCAGTTCTTCCGATTCTACGCTCTCCAAAGACTACTCTTCAAACTGCGGGGATAGCTTCGAGATGAAGCGATAGCGACTGTTAGAAATATATATTACAGCGTTTCAAGTTGATGAAAGGAGAGGTAACTTTACGCACTGTGGGACGACAAAGAGAAGGGGGTCAAGCGACAAATGGGGTGAAGTTTGGAGTTTAAATTATGTGAAAACATTTACTACTGAATTTATGGGGTAGAAATCATTATGAATAATTTGTTGAAATAAATTAACATCACAAAAGGGGTCATTCGGATAACATATCAGGCGCGCGGCGCGTAAACGTAGGCCTATGTGGTCGTGGATGAATGTGCTTGGAAAGTTTTATGTAGGCTAACCAACTATTCTCTGTGTCTCGYTTGCGGATGATTTATAAACATTAAGACTAAGTAGGCCTAAGTGAGTGTTATATTAGGATAAGTTTGGAGCCAAAGCTAGAAACCAAAAAACTGCCACTGATCGTAACCAGCKATGGCAAAGTGGTTTAGTTCCGCCATCAATCTGAAGAACGGYACCGAACGGGTCCGCTCRGCCTCGGAGTCCGGCKCTCAACCKCGAACCAGACACGGGTTAACACCGGGGWCCAGTCTGAAGGGGAACCGGGTCAAGGAAAGTGCTGGAGGGATGGGCTCTATACTGACCGGAAGAAACCGGAAAAACTCGGCCATCGAACTGGGTCGGAACGGCTCGGGTACTGGCGGGATCTGGGACAGTCTCATCRCTGGGAAGAGTAGGAAGAATTCCAAGCTCGAGGTGGGGGCATCTGAGGAGCATCGGCCCACCAGGACATCCAGTTTGGCGCATGCGTGCATCAGCAGGATGATCAAGGTGGACAAACAGGACAAGGGTCCCAAACATAGCGGTACAGGTGAACAGGTGGGATCCGAAAACGAGAGGGGGAAGGTGGACATCAAAACAACGATGGTGAGTGGCGCAGAATTGGTACTGACATCTTTGTCAACAAAGTCTTAGATTGAACAAACAAAAATGAAAAAGYCATTTAGTAGTAACAATATATGCTATAATGSTATAATTAGCCCTACAGTGTTATTAGGCTTACTGTAATTCACATTTGATCCTGTTGTTTATTGTCATATYTGTATGGAAGCATATGGAAGCTCGTTCCCGCCACCCAAGTTATGAGATAGTAAMTCATAATTACGTAATAGCATGTMGTGTATGGCCAATATACCATGGTGAACTGTAGTATGGTCTGATATACTACGGCTTTCAGCCAATCAGCATTCAGGACTCGAACCAACAGGTTTATAAAAMGAAATAATGCACGCCCTAGAATGCCCTTCAAGCCAATCAGAAACATGTATTRGACAACGCCATGGTATAACTCATGTTGGACTATGTTTGAGCTGCTTTTGAAAGCAAAAGTCGAATTGAAAACATTATTGACATTGTTGATTTAGATTTTCATAATGGCTATGATGGGAATGGTATCTATTTAGTAAACTTGCTAGCTACTTCAGTGGATGTTGAACACATTTCTAGCAGTAAATGTGTTAAATTATAGCCATGGTATGAAAGGGATAATCAACTCGGGGCTCTGTACGTTCTCTGGAAAATAATCTAACTCCGTCGTGGAAGGCTAGTGCGTCGTGGAAGGCTAGTGCGTCGTGGAAGGCTAGTGCGTCGTGGAAGGCTAGTGCGTCGTGGAACACACCTTCCACGTTGTTCATTATTTTCCATACAACGCATAGCCCCACGTTGATTATCCCTTACATACGTAACGTAAGTCATAATTATGAGATAGTAAATCCGAATAATGAGATACTAAGTCATAATTATGAGGTAGTCGTTCATTATTATGAGATATGTAAGTTATAATTATGAGATAATAATTCTGGATCATGGACATTGAATAGTCCTGCAGGTCACGACCCCTTTTAAAAGGGAAATCTGTGATTCAAAGGGAAATCTGTGATTCAAACATTAACTAAGGTAATCCCCGCCACTTAATTGGTAAACAGCTGAGGAATGGGGCATGTGAAATGTAACCACTCTTAAATACATAGACGCAAGGACTCTCACACATGTAGGATCTTCATTTGATCCTGTATGCTACAGCAGGAATAGAATCCTGCAGCAACAGGAAATGTGAATTATTATGTGGATTATAATTCATGGCCATTTTTTGCTCGGCGCGTAGATACATTTTGCATATGGCAAATCAACGCTGATATTTTAAATGTAAATATACAAACTTTAGAAGCTTTTTAATCCTCAAATAGACTACAAGTTTGCACTTCTGCAAATTCCAAGGCAACAACAAATTTACCAATTAAGATCCTACATCTGTATGGATGCAAGAACTGACCATCCGTGTTCGAACCCTATACAGTGTTTGTTTACAATTACGTTGTTTACAAACAATGGAGAAACACAAGTTATATTTGGTTCTGATGGGGTAATGCCATTTGCTCATGAGGAATTTCTAAGTTACATTCTTCAAGATCAATGGTATATTAGTAATTATTAATTGAATTAAACAGGCACCAACTCACAACAACAAAACTCTTCAGTCCATTAATTTGGAACGATATCACCACAAACTCTCTCTCTCTCTACACACACACACACACACACACACACAAAATCTGTGATTCACGTAATACAGATCGCCTAAACGTATTCTCTAATAATTACTTACTATCTCAGAATTCTGACTTAGTATCTCCTAATAATGACTTACTATCTCAGAATTTCTGACTTAGTATCTCCTAATAATGACTTACTATCTCAGAATTCTGACTTAGTATCGCAATATTATTACTTACTACTCATGATTTTGACATACTGTCTTACTCTAATAACGACTTACTATCTCATAATATGACTAGTATATCATTACAATGACTTACTATCTCATAGTCAGATTTTTTTAAATTAGGTGGGAAACGAGCTTCCAAAATATATGTATGCACTGATATAAAGAAAGAACTGTAGCTCGGAGAGTTGTGATCAGTCTCTCTCTCCCACCTCAGCCTTTGTCTCTACTTCTCCCTCCCCCCCTGTCTCTCTTCCTCACCACACAATGCACTGTGCTTTTATAACCCGCTGCATATCATGCCACTGTACAAAAAACACACCAATGAGACCTAACCTCATTCCCCAGTCTGTCTTCCTGGTGTCCCTTCCCCTCCTTTTCCCTAACTGCTGTCACAACACACACACGCAGCACCCACACACACACACACACAACACCACACACAACACACACCACAACACACACACACACACACACACACACACACACACACACCAACACACACACACACACACACCACACACACACACACCACACACACACACGATACCTCTTTCTCCTCCTATATTTCTTCCCCAGTGAAGGCTATGTGAGGCATCACCTAACATGTTGTGACTGTAGCTCTCCCACTGGTAGCTCAGATCACTGTGGCTCCGCTTTGATGAAGACATACAGGCAGTCAGACAGACACGTAAACACTGACACACACGAGCCATGGGAGGGAAGACACACACAGAGCACAGAGCAGGGGGAGATTCCCCAAGAAACATTCCCAGATCGACCAGGGGACTTTCCATACCAACTAGAGTTCCAGGTTAATTCATAGGTTATTGCAATTACTCTCTGGCAGAAGCCTACAGTATAGTACTGTGAAGGTTAGTGTGAGTATTTACAACTTCTTCTCCCCGCTGTGTAGCTGATTATTCTGGAGGACTATGCTGCACCGTTTGAGCAGAGAAACGAGGGAGAGAGGGAGGCGGAGAGGGAGGGAGAGAATGATGGATACATGGCCCTATGACGCCAGGTTATTCATCACAGGTCAGTAAGGTCAGGGGTCAGATCTTGTCCTGGAGAGCTACAGGGAGTCCAGGCTTTTGTTCCAGCACAGCGCTGATACACACTGGCTCAGTTAATCAACTAATCACAGAGACCTTGATTAGTGGGATCAGGGCTGGAGTTAGTGCTGGGCTGGAACAAAAGCCTGCACTCCCTGCAYCTCTCCAGAATCAAGGTTGTAGACTGCTGCTGTAAAAAAGGTTTTTAAAGGATCGGACTAGAACGAGACCCTCCGCTCTCTCTCCCCTGACWTCCTCCCTACTGGCGGTTGCTATGGGAATGGTGTTGTGCTGRGACAATGGGTGCAGCTTCCTCTTGGATTTCCTGTCTCCTGCCTCTGTTTCCATTCTCTGGAAAGGAAGTTACCTCCAGTTTCTTCCCCCCACCCCTTCCATATTACTTTACTTTTGTGTGAAAAGAACCAAAAGACCCCCACCTCCCATCCCCCTCCTCCTGGTCTCACCCAATCACTTCCCAGAATTCAGGAAGAGGTCKGTTCTGTCATCCAATCAGGCGCTGTGTTGACCTTTCTTCCCATAGCTCCATTGTTTAGTCACACAATAGCCCAGACACACAGTCTACCTGACGGCCTCCACAGACATGTCTGACCACATCACAAGCTACGAAGCTTTGTGTTATACTCTTAGAAATAGGGGTTCCAAAAGGTTTCTTCGGCTGTCCCCATAGGAGAACCATTTTTGGTTCCAGGTAGAACCCTTCCTGATCAAGGCAGTACTATTTTGGGTTCCATGTAGAAACCTCTGTGTAAAAGGTTCTACCTGGAACCAAAAAGGGTTCTTCTAAGGGTTTTCCTATGGGGACAGCCGAATAACCCTTTTAGATTCTAGATGGCATAGTTTTTTCTAACAGTCTACAACTGAACAATGGATCACAATCATGTCACATTAGCAGTAATGTTGCAATGGCAGAGTTGGGGGTTTGATATCCACATGGGCCAAACAGGCCTACCAAATAATGACCATGTTATTGTTCTTATGACTTTGTAGGTATTCGTAGGCGGGGCTCCAAGGACCTGCTGAAGGTGTGTGTGCTGCTTCCCAAGGGAGATGGAGAAGGGGGCAAGCCCGCACCCCCCCAAATCTACGACACTCCCTACGAGGGGCTGCTGGAGACGGATGGGGAGGCAGGAGGGGTGTGGATCCCTGTGACACGGCCGGAGTCTGATCCTCGCCCCCCTGGAGAGTATGAACATCCTTGGGAGTGGAGGAAGGAGGACATCGTCAGAGCACTGACAGGTAGATAGATATATGTTTTCCAGAGGGAGGGAGGTAAAGGGAGGGAAGGAGGGAGGTAGAGAGAGGGAAGGAGAGGGAACATATTGGACACAACAATGATACACAAACATACACAGTTCTCTGTCTCTCTGTCTCTCTGTCTCTCCAGCCCAGTTTAAGAAGGGAATGAGCAGTTTGCCCCCTAAAGAGGAACCTCCTCCACCCATCAGACAGCAGACTCTCAGTCATCAGCAGACCCTCAGACAGAAGACCTGGAACAAGAAAGTCCTCGTCCCCTCTCCCTCCTCCCCTACTTCCCCCATTCTCAAACTCTCTCCTCCCTCACCTCTCTCTCATTCCTCTCCCCCCTCTCCCACCTCTCACTCTTCTCCCACTCCCAAACATGCCCCATCCTCTTCTCCTCCCTCCACCACCTCCACACCRAACGRAGAGACAGCCAAAGTGGACCCCACCCTGCCCCTGGAGAKACAGAGGTAAGGGAAGAGGAGAGGGWGAAGGGAGAGGCTGGATGGGGGGGATTGAGATACACTATATATACAGCAGTATGTGGACACCCATTCAAATTAGTGGATTCGGCTATTTCAGCCACACCTGTTGCTGACAGCTGACAGCTGTATACATTTGAGCACAAAGCCATGCAATCTCCATATAGACAAACATTGGCAGTAGAATGTCTTACTCAGTTACTTTCAACGTGGCACTGCATCAAATCAAATCTTATTGTTCACATACACATATTTAGCAGATGTTATTGGTCACATACACATATTTAGCAGATGCTATTGCAGGTGTAGTGAAATGCTTGTGTTCCTAGCTCCAACAGTGCAGTAGTATCTAACACTTCATAATACACACAAATCTAAAAGTAAAGAATGGAATTAATAAATATATAAATATTAGGACGAGCAATGTCGGAGTGGCATTGACTAAAATACAGTAGAATACAGTATATACATAAGAGATGAGTAAAGTAGTATGTCAACATTATTAAAGTGACCAGTGATTCCATGTCTACAGTATGTACATAGGGCAGCAGCCTCTAAGMTGCAGGGTTGAGTAACCAGGTGGTAACCGGCTAGTCATAGGATGCCACCTTTCCAACAAGTCAGTTCGTCAAATTTCTGCCCTGCTACAGCTGCCCCGGTCAACTGTAAGTGCTGTTATTGTGAAGTGGAAACGTCTAGAAGCAACAACGGCTCAGCCGTGAAGTGGTAGGCCATGCAAGCTGAAGTGCTGTAGGGCATAACGCCTAAAAATCGTCTGTCCTCGGTTGCAACACTCACTACTGAGTTCCAAACTGCCTGTGGAAGCAACATCAGCACAAGAACGGTTTGTGGACTCTGGAGCAGTGGAAACGTGTTCTCTGTAGTGATGAATCACGCTTCACCATCTGMCAGTCCAACGGACTAATCTTYGTTTGGCGGATGCCAGGAGAACGCTACCTGCCCCAATGCATAGTGCCAACTGTAAAGGTTGGTGTTGGAGGAATAATGTTCTGGGACTGTTTTTCATGGTTCAGGCTAGGCCCCTTAGTTCCAGTGAAGGGAAATCTTAACACTACAACATACAATGACATTCTAGACGATTCTGTGCTTCCAACTTTGTGGCAACAGTTTGGGGAAGGCCCTTTCCTGTTTCAGCATGACAATGCCTGTAAGGGGGTGAGTGACTGGTTGCCGGGAAGTCAGGCGCAGGAGATCAGAGATGGGTGATAACAGGAGAACTTTAATATACCCCCTGGCCCAAAGGCACAGGCGAGGCAGCACAAAGCACAACCACAGTAACATGAACCGGATAAACAAAACAAACAAACCTAGGTTTAAAACAAACCTAGCGCAAGCCAGCCTGTAGCGTAACACCCTACACAAAGAACAATTCCACACACAGAAATGTGGGAAACAGAGGGTAATATACATTTAGTCTGATGAGGGAATGTGAACCAGGTGTGCGGGAAAACAAGACAAAACAAATGGAAAATGAAAGGAGCGGCGATGGCTAGAAGACCGGTGATGTCGACAGCCTAAACGCCGCCCGAACAAGGAGAGGGACCYACTTCGGCGGAAGTCGTGACAATGCCCCTGTGCAGAAAGCGAAGTCCATACAGAAATGGTTTGTCGAGATCCGTGTGGAATATCTTGACTGGCCTGCACAGAGCCCTGACCTCAACCCCATCTAACACCTTTGGTATGAATTAGAATGGCGACTGCAAGCCAGGCCTAATTGCCCAACATCAGTGCCCGACCTCACTAATGCTCTTGTGGCTGAATGGAAGCAAGTCCCCACAGCAATGTCCCAACATCTAGTGGAAAGCCTTCCCAGAAGAGTGGAGGCTGTTATAGCAGTAAAGGGGGGACCAACTCTATATTAATGCCCATGATTTTGGAATGAGATGTTTGACGAGCAGGTATACACATACTGTTGGTCATGTAGTGTAGCATGATGCCGCCACCACCATGCTTGGAAATATGAAGAGTGGTACTCAGTGATGTCTTGTGTTGGATTTGCCCCAAACAWAATGCTTTGTATACAAGTTCATTTCTTTGCCAAATTTCTGGCAGTTTTACTTCTTGCCTTATTGCAAACAGGATGCATGTTTTMGAATATTTTTGTTCTGTACAGGCTTCCTTCTTTTCACTCTGCCAGGTTTGTATTGTGGAGCAACTACAATATTGTTGATCCATCCTCAGTTTTCTCTTATCACAGCCAATAAACAATGCAACTTTTTTAGTCACCGTTGGCATCATGGGGAAATCCCTGAGGGTTTTCCTTCCTTTCCAGCAACTGAGTTAGGAAGTACACCTGAATCTTTGTAATGACTGGGTGTATTGATARACCATTCAAAGTGTAATTAATAACTTCACCATGCTCAAAGGAATATTCAATGTCTGCTTTGTTTATTTTTACCCATCTARCACTAGGTGCCCTTTGCGAGGCATTGGAAAACCTCCCTGGGCTTTGTAGTTGAATCTGTGTTTGAAACTCACTGCTCTACCGAGGGACCTTACAGATAATTGTATGTGTGGTGTACAGAGATTAGTTAATCATTAAAAAACACTATTATTGCACACAGATGGAGTCCATGCAACTTATTATGTGACTTGTTAAGCAGATTTTACTCCTGAATTTAATTTTAGGCTTGCCATTTAAAAATGGCCCCCTAACCTTCAATATGACATTCATCCCATCCATTTAACTGCTCTGCAAGCTCGTAAACCGGCTTATTGTATGTTTGTTTCTCCCTCTCTTCTCACCCGCCCCCCCTAGCTGGTACATGGCAGTGTGAATCGCCAGCAGGCAGAGGGCTCCCAGCCTCCAGCGCTGCAGGGATCTAGCTTCCTGTTAGAGACAGCGAATCAAGGACTAGGCAAGATACTCCATCGCCGCTCAAGTGAGTGTGATTTGTGTAAGTGTGTCACTTATCACTCTTCAGTGAGACTCATCATTAACCACTTTAACACACCACAGGACATGGAGGGTGAGCAGTGTTGCGCAATAAACTTAACCCCAACCCTTTGCTAGCAGTACAGACATCCAGGACTGTATCCTCTAGTTATGTAGGCCACTTTATGTTTAACATACCCTACAGTACTCATACTCATATGTATAATACCGTACTCTATAAACATCTACTGCATCTTGCATGCCGTTCTGTACCACCCACTATGTCATATATCTTTATGTACATATTCTTTAATCCCTTGTACACTTGTGGTGTGTATATAGGTAGTAGTTGTGGAATTGTTAGGTTAGATTACTTTGTTGGTTATTACTGCATTGTCGGAACTAGAGCACAAAGCATTTCGCTAACACTCGGCATTAACATCTGCTAACATGGTGTATGTGACTAATAAAATTTGATTGTTGATTTGATTTGATTTGTAGCTATAGCTCCGCATCCCCCCTGTTACTGAAGTATTATGGTTGTTCTCTTCTCTCTCTTCGCTCTCTTATCTCTCTCTCTCTCTCTCTCTCTCTCTCTCATCATCTAATCTCTCTCCTCTACTCTCTCTCATTCTCTTCTCTCTCTCCCTCATTCATCTCTCCTTTTCCTCTCTCTCTGTTCTCTCTCTATTTCTCTCTCTCAATTCTCTCTTCACCTCGTCGCTCCTCCTCTCTTCTCTCTCTCTACTGTGCTCTCTCTCTCTCTCTCTCGTCTCTCTCATCTCTCTCTGCCTCTTCTCTGCTCTCTCTTCTTCTCTCTCCTCTCTCTCAGGACCAGTCAGTGGTTTGTGTCCATATCATCGGTGGCCCAAGACCTAAGGCAGTGAAGTGGTCTGGGTTATACCCTGGACCAGAGGTATCTGTGTGTTCAAACAGTATACCAGAGGTGGTGCATCAACTACTGTAACACACAGACTGCCCTTCGGATTTGGAGCTGAACACATGACCCTTGCAACACTGTCGCCCAGGCCACACTGAAACACACGTGAACACATTCACACAACACCACTGCAAAGGAAGCTAACAGTTGTCTCACCCAAACGCCTGAGAGGCTACAGTATTCATCTGATTTTCTCACAATGGCAACAACCTAGTGGTCAAACCCTCACACTACATAGCACAGAGAATGTTTCAGGTGGGAATAATGTTCTATACTATATATTATGTCATGTTTCATGTGGACCCAGAAAGAGTGGCCTGATGCTTTTGCAGCGTCTAATGGGAGCCTGATGAATACCAAATGCCAAATGTTCAGCTAGTTAGCCTAAGTACCTGCTGTGTGTCGTGTGCTCTGGATAAATATTAGGTGCCTCATTGATTTGATAGCTGTCCTGTATTATCATCAGAGCACTACAGTATGGGTGCCTGTTAGACAGCAGGTATGATCTGTTTTTTGATGTGAATGTATTTGCACATTGGATGGTTTCTGCGAATGACCCAGGCTTGTTACTGTAATCCCAGGCTTGTTCTGTAATAACCCAGCTTGTTACTGTAATATCCCAGGCTTGTTATGTAAAAATTCCCAGGCTTGTTACTGTAATACCCAGGCTTGTTCTCTGATATGTACCAGGCTTGTTACTGTATAAACCAAGGAAGGCCAAAGCTTGGAATTGTAATTCCCAGGCTTGTAATGTAATAACCGCATCCAGGCTTGTTACTGTAATAACCCAGGCGTGTCACTGTAATAACCCAGGCTTGTTACTGAAATAAAAAACCCAGGCTTGTTACTGATAAATAACCCAGGATCTTTACTGGTAATAACCCAGGCTTGTTACTGTAATAACCAGGGTGTTACTGTAATACCCAGACTTTGTTCTACAACAATGTATGAAAATACTGTAATGTTGACTGGAATAAAGTGAATGTGCATTTAGTTTCCTCTGTTTTTTTAGATAAAGCCAAATTAATAATTATGACACACAGCCACACACACATGCACAACACACAGCACAACCCACCACACACACACACACACACCACCACACACACACACACACACACACACACACACACACACACACAAACACACACGTACACACACAAACCACATGTACACAAACACAAACACAAACACGCACACACTACGGACAACACACACACCACACACAAGCACACAGATGCGCGCACACAGGTGCCATGTCGTGGGCGGTTTCTTTTATTTCTCTTCTCGGCCGCATGCTTTCCCCGGTTCCGGGGCTCCATTCCTGGTTAGTTGTTCTCCTCTTCTTCAGGGGAGATCATCACCCACCAAGTCATATGTGTTTTCTGTTCTGTATCTGTGTGTGTGCGCGCATCTGTGTGTGCTTGTGTGTTGTGTGTGGTGTGTTTGTGTGTGTGCGTGTTTGTGTTTGTGTGTACATGTGTGTGTGTGTGTGTGTTGTGTGTGTTGTGTGTGTGTGTGTGTGTGTGTGTGTGTGTGTGTGTGTGTGTGTGTGTGTGTGTTCGTGTTGTGTGTGTGTCGTGTGTGTGTGTGTCTGTGTCATAATTATTAATTTGGCTTTATCTAAAAAACAGAGGAAACTAAATGCACATTCACTTTATTCCAGTCAACATTACAGTATTTCATACATTGTAGACACAGTCTGGGTTATTACAAGTAACACCCTGGGTTATTACAGTAACAAGCCTGGGTTATTACAAGTAAAGATCCTGGGTTATTGCAGAAACAAGCCTGGGTTATTTCAGTAACGCCTGGTTATACATAACAAGCCTGGGTTATTACATTAAGAAGCCTGGGTATAGTTACAATTCCAAGCTTTGGCTCTTGGTTATTCGTAACAAAGCCCTGGGATATTCACAGTAACAAGCCTGGGTTATTTAGTAACAAGCCGTCTGGGATATTACATGTAAAAGCTGGGATATTCAGTAACAGCCTGGGTTATTACGTAACAAGCCTTGGGATATTACAGGGTAAAAGTCCTGGGTAATTGGAGAAACATCACTTGTGAAATTATCATTTCACATCAATAAAAAGATATTATC
>NW_019943097.1:182461-198290 GCF_002910315.2 Salvelinus sp. IW2-2015
TTAAACCCAGGCTTGTTACTGTAATAACCCAGGCGTGTCACTGTAATAACCCAGGCTTGTTAATGTAATAACCCAGGCTTGTTACTGAAATAACCCAGGCTTGTTACTGCAATAACCCAGGATCTTTACTGTAATAACCCAGGCTTGTTACTGTAATAACCCAGGGTGTTACTGTAATAACCCAGACTTGTTCTACAATGTATGAAATACTGTAATGTTGACTGGAATAAAGTGAATGTGCATTTTAGTTTCCTCTGTTTTTTAGATAAAGCCAAATTAATAATTATGACAACAGAACACACACACACACGCACACACACACGCACAACACACACACCACACAACAACACACAACAACACACACACACACATGTACACACAAACACAAACACGCACACACACAAACACACCACACACACACACAAGCACGCACACAGATGCGCGCACACACACAGATCAGAACAGAAACACATATGACTTGGGTGATGATTGCCCCGTGATGAGAGTGAGAAGCTAACTACAGGATGTGTGAGCTGAGCTCCTCTTTAACCGCAGAGCCATTGACCTGGGTAGTAAATCAATTAGAGTTAGACACTACACAGGAACATACAGACAGAGAGAGAGAGAAACATACACTTACAAATGTACAGGCACACCTCATGTTTACACCATGCACACATAAGTTGAGTACACACAAAACCACTTTCATTCACATGGCAGGCTTTTTAAAAAGCCACAAACAACAATCTCCTTTTGAAAATAATAGGCTTCATCACACATGTGGCTACCAGARGAGCTAAAGGARTTCTATGCYCGCTTCAAGCCAAGCAACACTGAAGCATGCATGAGAGCACAAGCTGTTCCGGACAACAGTGTGATCAKGATCTCCTTAGCCAATGTGAGTAAGACCTTTAACATGTCCACATTCACAAYGCCGCAGYGCCAGACGGATTACCAGAAAGTGTACTCAGAGCATGCGCTAACCAACTGGCATGTGTCTTCACTGTAATACCTACTGTACATGTTTCAAGCAGYCRACCATTGTCCCTGTGCCCAAGAGCCATGAAGTGCTTTGAAAAGCTGGTCATGGCTCACATCAACACCATCATCACAGAAACCCTAGACCCACTCCAATTGTGATACCGCCCCAACAGATCCACAGATGATGCAATCTCTATTGCACTCCACACTGCCCTTTCCCACCTGGACAAATGTAACACCTACGTGAGAATGCTGTTCATTGACTACAGCTCAGCATTCAACACCATAGTGCCCTCAAAGCTCATCACTAAGCTAAGGACCCTGGGACTAAACACCTCCCTCTGCAACTGGATCCTGGACTTCCTGACGGGCCGCCCCAGGTGGTAAGGGTAGGCAACAACACATCTGCCACGCTGATCCTCAACACAGGGGCCTCTCAGGGTTGCGTGCTTAGTCCCCTCCTGGACCACTATTGTTTTCACTATATATTTTACCTCTTGGTGATGTCATTCAGAAACATAATGTTAACTTTCACTGCTATGTGGATGATACACAGCTGTACATTTCGATGAAACACCGTGAAGCCCCAAAATTGCCCTCCCTGGAAGCCTGTGTTTCAGACATAAGGAACATAAGGAACAAAACAGAGATGCTAGTTCTAGGTCCCAAGAAACAAAGAGATCTTCTGTTGGATCTGACAATTAATCTTGATGGTTGTATAGTCGTCTCAAATAAAACTGTGTGTCACACCCTGATCAGTTTCACCTGTCCTTATTATTGTCTCCAACCCCTCCACGTGTCACTTGGTATCCCTGGTGTATTTATCCCTGTGTTTCCTGTCTCTCTGTGCCAGTTCGTCTTGTATGTTCCAAGTCAACCAGCGTGTTTTTCCCGTGCTCCTGCCTTTTCTATTCTCTTTTACTAGTCCTCCAGGTTTTGACCCTTGCCTGTTTTCTGGACTCTGTACCCGCCTGCCTGACCATTCTGCCTGCCCTGACCTTGAGCCTGCCTGCCACACTGTACCTCCTGGACTCGACGTCACGACCAAGGGTTCAAGGCTATCATGGAGCGAATCAGTGAGTTAGCTCATAGGCAGCCTGCCACCTCCGAGACCACCCAACCACCCAGTAATCTGTCTATTATCAGTAGTGGGTTTGTACAGCCTACCCCGGCTCCCCGAGAACCCTGCTTACCTCCTCCGGAGCGATATTCTGGGGATCCTGGAACCAGGGTTTTCTTTCTCAATGCTCCCTTATTTTTAAGCTGCAGCCATCTTCGTTCCCTTCAGACCAGTCGAAGATAGCGTATATTATTACGCTAATGTCAGGAAGGGCACTCTCCTGGGCTACGGCAGTTCGGTAGCAACAATCCGCCATTTGTTGTCATCTGGAGGATTTCATGGCAGAGGTGAGGAAGGTATTTGATTCTCCGGTATCCGGGAGAGAGGCGGCCAGTAAATTTGAATTACGTCAAAACTCCCGTAGTGTGGCAGACCACGCGGTTGATTTTCGCACGTTGGCCGCCGAGAGTGCCTGGAATCCGGAGTCTCTTTTCGATACCTTTCTTCACGGATTATCTGAGGTGGTAAAAGATGAGCTAGCAGCTCGGGAATTATCAGTGGACCTCGACTCCCTCATCTCCCTCACCATTAGAATTGATGGACGCCTAAGGGAACGCAGGAGTGAGAGGAGGTCTGGTCTCGGGCACACTCGTTCATCCGCTATGACTTGCTCACCTTCGAAAATCCTCAACGATCACCAACAATCAATTCACCTTCGTGAATCATCAACGACGGGTGAATTTGATTCTCCTGAGCCTATGCAATTGGGAAGAGCTAGGTTATCYGTTGGGGAACGCTCACGTAGGCTGAGTTCAAACTGTTGTCTGTACTGTGGAGGGGCAGGACATTATATAGCTACCTGCCCTGTTAGGAAACCCTTGCCTTTGGTGCATACAAGTACTCTGGTGAGCCAGACTYGGAGTTCCCTAATTCCCATCACCCYCGTACCTTTTTTTGTGCTTTTGCTGTGGGGAGACCAATCTAAGTCTCTCTGAGTGATTGACTCTTGGGCTGATGAAAGTTTTATGGATGCTACTAATGTTTCTGAGCTTGGTATTCCCACTCAACCTCTCTCGGTTCCCATGGATGCTAGGGCATTGGACGGCTGCTCAATAGGTAGAGTCACCCATAGTACTGTGCCCGTTCAAATACAGGTTTGAGGTAACCACAGTGAGACCATACAGTTCCTCCTCATTGCATCTCCCCATGTTCCGGTTGTCTTGGGATTTTCACGGATCCAAAAACACAACCCTTTTATTGACTGGACCACGAGCTCCATACTGGGTTGGAGCCCATTTTGCCATTCCCACTGTCTTCAAGCTGCACAGCCTTCCCGAGACATCTTCCTCAGGACGTTAGAAAGGCTTTGGATGTTTCTGCCATTCCCACTGAATACCATGACCTCCTTGAAGTTTTCAGTAAGGCACATGCTACTTCCCTATCCTCGCACCGTCCTTATGATTGTGCCATTGATCTTCTCCCAGGCACTACACCACCTCGGGGTCGGCTATATTCTCTATCCAGGCCGGAGACCAAGGCTATGGAGGAGTACATAGAGGAGTCTCTGGCTACTGGMGCCGTCCGTCCGTCTGCATCTCCTGCCGACGCAGGGTTTTTCTTTGTGAAGAAGAAGGACAAGACCCTGCGTCCGTGCATTGACTACCGGGGACTGAATGACATTACAGTTAAAAATTGGTACCCCTTACCACTCCTCTCCTCGGCTTTTGAACCTCTCCAGGGGGCCACTATTTTTTCCAAGCTGGACCTTCGGAATGCCTACCACCTGGTTCGGATACGCGAAGGGGATGTGTGGAAAACAGCCTTCAACACAGCCAGCGGACATTATGACGACCAGGTCATGCCGTTTGGTCTCACCAACGCCCCCCGCTGTCTTCCAGGCTTTGGTAAACGATGTGCTCCGGGACATGTTAAACCGTTTTGTGTTTGTCTACCTTGACGACATCCTGTTTTTTTCCCGGTCAGCCCAAGAACATGTTCTTCATGTCAGGCAAGTCCTTCAACGCCTCCTGGAGAACAAATTGTTCGTGAAAGCCGAGAAGTGTGAGTTCCACCGCTCTACAATTGCCTTTCTAGGATATGTCATTGCTGAAGGTCATGTCCAGATGGATCCTGGAAAAGTGAAAGCAGTGGTAGATTGGCCTCAACCTATGTCCAGGATGCAGTTGCAATGATTCCTAGGCTTTGCTAACTTCTACCGCCGGTTCATTCGGGGTTACAGCACCCTAGCGGCCCCCCTCCTGGCACACACCTCCGCCAAAGTACCGTTCATATGGTCTCCAGCTGTCGACAAAGCCTGTGTGGACCCTGAAGCATCGGTTCACAACAGCACCCATCCTCATCCATCCGGACCTGTCTCGTCAATTTGTGGTAGAGGTTGATGCTTCTGATGTTGGAGTGGGGGCCATCATGTCCCAGTGATCTGCCCAGGACCAAAAGCTTCATCCCTGTGCATTCCTGTCCCATCGTCTCAATCCTGCAGAGAGGAACTACGACGTAGGCAACCGAGAACTCCTGGCGGTCAAGATGGCGTTGGAAGAGTGGAGGCACTGGCTGGAAGGAGCAGAACAGCCATTCTTGGTCTGGACCGACCATAAGAATTTGGAATATCTCCGTATAGCCAAGCGCCTTAACRCCAGGCAGGCTCGGTGGGCTCTCTTGTTTACTAGATTCAACTTCACCATTTCCTACCGCCCAGGGTCCAACATGTTAGCCTTACGCTCTCTCCCGCCTATACAGTTCCTCTGCCACACCCTCCGTCTCCGAAACCATTCTCCCTACCTCATGCCTTGGAGCCAGAGTGGGTTGGGGTATTGAGACCCTGGTTCGCAAGGCACAACGCTCCCAGCCTGAACCTGAAGGGGGCCCGGCTAACCGTCTGTTTGTCCCWAACTCAGTCCAGTCCCGGGTCCTGGAATGGGCTCATTCCTCCAGGCTAACCTGTCATCCAGGTTCCCGCCATACCCTAGCATTCCTCCGATAACGTTTTTGGTGGCCCACAATGGTTTCTGACATCTGCCTTCGTCGCCGCATGCACGGTTTGCGCCCAGAACAAGACTCCACGGCAAGCTCCTTCTAACCTTCTTCAGCCACTACCGGTTCCTCATCATCTCTGGTCCCATATCTCTCTGGACTTCGTCACTGGGCTTCCCCTGTCTGATGGCAACACCGTCATTCTGACAGTGGTGGATCGGTTCTCTATGGCAGCTCATTTCATCCCTCTCCCCAAACTTCCCTCTGCCAAGGAAACAGCCCAGCTCATGGTGCAGCATGTCTTCCGGATCCATGGACTCCCGGTGGATATGGTTTCCGACCGGGGTCCTCAATTCTCATCTCAGTTTTGGAAGGCGTTCTGCACCCTAATTGGGGAGTCGGCCAGCCTATCCTCCGGATTCCACCCCCAGTTGAACGGCCAGTCGGAGCGAGCTAACCAGGACTTGGAGACCACCCTAAGATGCCTGGTCTCAACCAAGCCCACTACCTGGAGCTGACAAGTGGTCTGGGTGGCGTATGCTCGGAACACCCGTCCCTGTTCAGCAACAGGACTCTKCCCTTTTGAGTGCTCCATGGGGTATCAACCTCCACTCTTCCCAGAACAAGAACCATAAGTCAGCGTACCCTCGGCCCAGATGTTCGTCCGCCGCTGTCGACGTAAACGGTAGCTCCCTGCTACCGCATTGGGCAGAGGGTATGGCTGTCCACATGGAACCTGCCCCTTCGGGTAGAGTCCTGCAAACTATCCCKCCGTTTCATTGGTCTGTTTCCCATCTCTAGAGTCCTTAGTTCCACTGCTGTCCGTCTCTTGTTACACCGTACCCTCTGTATTCACCCTACGTTCCATGTGTCTAGGATTAAGCCCGTGTCTCACTGTCCTCTGTCTTGTCTTCTTGTCTCAGGGTAGTAAGATGGTGGTTTGAAATCAAATCAAATTTTATTTGTCACATACACATGGTTAGCAGATGTTAATGCGAGTGTAGCAAAATGCTTGTGCTTCTAGTTCCGCCCTGACCATAGTTTGCTTTGTATGTTTCTATGTTTTGTTTGGTCAGGGTGTGGGTGTGAGTGGGCATTCTATGTTGTATGTCTAGTTTGTCTATTTCTATGTGTTTGGCCTGATATGGTTCTCAATCAGAGGCAGGTGTCAGTCGTTGTCTCTGATTGGGAGCCATATTTAGGTAGCCTGTTTTGTATTGTGGGTTGTGGGTGATTGTTCCTGTTCCTGTGTTCCTGTAGTTTGTGTTCACCATCCGGGACTCTTTCGTGTTCGTTCGTTTGTCGGTTTATTGTTTTGTTCGTTTTTAAAGTATTCTTATTAAAATGAATACTCACCACGCTGACTCTTGGTCCTCCTCTCTTTCGCCCGACGAAGAAACGTTACAGAATCACCCACCACAACCGGACCAAGCAGCGTGGTACTCAGGAGCAGCGGGTTCTGGACTCTTGGACTTGGGAAGGAGATCTTGGATGGCAAGGGACCCTGGGTACAGCCGGGAGAATATCGCGCCCCAAGGCAGAGCTGGAGGCAGCGAAAGCTGAGAGGCAGTGGTATGAGGAGGCAGCACGAAAGCGCGGCTGGAAGCCCGAGAGGCAGCCCAAAAAATGTCTTGGGGGGGGGAACACAGGGAGTGTGGCTAAGTCAGGTAGGAGCCTGAGCCAACTCCCCGTGCTTACCGTGGAGAGAGAGGGTCCGGGCAGGCACCGTGTATGTGGAGATGCGCATGGTGTCTCCAGTACGTGGTGCATAGCCGGTGCGGGTACATAGCAGCACCTCGTATCGGCCGGACTAGAGTGGGCATCGAGCCAGGTGCCATGAAGCCGGCTCTACGCATCTGGTCTCCAGTGCGTCTCCTCGGGCCGGGGTACATGGCACCAGCCCTACGCATGGTGTCCCCGGTTCGCCAGCACAGCCCAGTGTGGCCTATTCCACCTCGCCGCACTGGCATGGCTACGGGGAGCATTCAGCCAGGTAGGTTGGGCAGGCTCGGTGCTCAAGACCTGTGTGCGCCTCCAGGCGGTCCGGTCTATCCGGTGCCTTCTCCACGCACCAGCTCTCCTGTGGCAGCCCCACGCACCAGCCCACCTGTGGCAGCCCCACGCAACCAGCTTCTCCTGTGGCAGCCCCACGCACCCAGCCCTCGGTGGCGGCACCACATACCAGGCCTACAGTGCGCCTCCAGGGTCCAGTATGCCCTGTTCCTCTCCCCTGCACCTCGCCCTGAGGTGCGTGTTCCCAGCCCGGTACCACCAGTTCCGGCACACGCACCAGGCCTACAGTTGCGCCTCCAGGGTCCAGTATGCCCTGTTCCTCCTCTCCGCACTCGCCCTGAGGTGCGTGTCCCAGCCCGGTACACCAGTTCGGCACCGACGCACCAGGCCTACAGTGCGCCTCGGAGGCCTGAGCCGACCTCCTGTCCAGCACCGCCTGAGACGCCCCGTCTGTCCTGAGCCGCCTGAGCCGCCCGTCTGTCCTGAGCCGCCTGAGCCGCCCGTCTGTCCTGAGCCACCTGAGCCGCCCATCTGTCCTGAGCCGCCTGAGCCGTCCGTCTGTCCTGAGCCGCCTGAGCCGCCCTTCAGTCCAGAGGCGCCTGAGCCGCCCTTCAGTCCAAGAGGCGTCTGAACCGCCCTTCAGGACCAGAGGCGCCTGGGCGCTCCGCCAGTCCGGATCTGCCAGAGTCTTCTTCCAGTCCCGGATCTGCAGTCGTCGCCCTCCAGTCCGGAGCTGCCTCCTGCGGATGCCCCTTCAGTCCGGAAGCTGCCCTTCAGTCCGGAGCTGCCCCTCAGTCCCGGAGCTGCGCCCTCAGTCCGGAGCTGCCCTCAGTCCAGAGCCTTTGCCCCTCAGTCCGGAGTTGCCCTCAGTCCCTAGGCTTGCCCTCAGTTCTGAGCTGCCCTTAAGTCCGGAGCTGCCCTCAGTCCGGAGCTTGCCCCTCAGTCGGAGCTGCCCCTCAGTCCGGAGCTGCCCCTCAGTCCGGAGATGCCCTTCAGTCCGGAGCTGCCCTTCAGTCCGGAGATGCCCTTCAGTCCGGAGCTGCCCCTCAGTCCAGAGCTGCCCCTCAGTCCGGAGTTTGCCCCTCAGTCCTGAGCGTGCCCTCAGTTCTGAGCTTGCCCCTTAAGTCCGAGCTGCCCCCTCAAGTCCGGAGCTGCCCCTCAGTCCGGAGCTGCCCCTCAGTCCGGAGCTGCCCTCAGTCCGGAGCTGCCCTTCAGTCCGGAGCTTGCCCTTCGTCCGGTGCTGCCCTCAGTCCGGAGCTGCCCCCTCAGTCCGGAGCTACCTCAGTCAGAGCTGCCCCTCAGTCCGGAGTTGCCCCTAGTCCTAGGCTGCCCCTCAGTTCTGAGCTGCCCTTTAGTCCGGAGCTGCCCCTCAGTCCGGAGCTGCCCCCTCAGTCCGGAGCTGCCCTCAGTCCGGAGCTGCCCCTCAGTCCGGGAATGCCCTTCATCCGGAGCTGCCCTTCAGTCGCGGAGAGCCTTCAGTCCGGAGCTGCCCCTCAGTCCAGAAGCTGCCCCTCAGTCCGGAGTTGCCCCTCAGTCCTGAGCTGCCCCTCAGTTCTGAGCTGCCCCTTAGTCCGACTTGCCCCTCAAGTCCGGAGCCGGCCCCTCAGTCCGGAGGCTTGCCCTCAGTCCGGAGCTGGCCCCTCAAGTCCGGAGCTGCCCTTTCAGTCCGAGCTGCCTTCCCAGTCCGAGTGCCCCTTCAGTCCGACTGCCCCTTCAGTTTCCAGAGCCTGCCCTCAGTCCGGAGTGCCCCTAGTCCTGGTGCCCCTCAGTTCTGAGCATGCCCCTATAGTGGCTGCCTGTCCCGGAGCTGCCCTCAGCGGCGGCTGGCCCTTGCCGAAGTGCAGTCCGGAGCTGCCCTCAGGTCCGGAGAGCCCTTCAGTCCTGAGATCGCCCTCAGTCTGAGCTTGCCCCTCAGTCCGAGTTGCCCCCAGTCCTGAGCTGCCCTCAGTTCTGAGCTGCCCCTATCGGCTGCCCTGGTCGAGACAGCGTGAGCTCCCTCAGTCCGGAGCTTGCCCTCAGTCCGGAGCTGCCCCTTCAGGTTTCCGGGAGGCTTGCCCTCCAGTCCTGGAGCTGCCCCTCGTCGGGTGCAGTGAGCTGCCCTAGTCTAGGAGCTGCCCCTGTCGGAGTCCCGTCCGAGAGCTGCCCCTCGTCCGGAGCTGCCCCTCAGTTCCGGGAGCTGCCCTCAGTCCAGAGGCGCTCTCAGTCAGTGGGCCCTTATTGAGGGTCCCCAGTCCAAGGTGCGCGGCGAGGGTCACCGCTGCTAAAGAGGCCACTGAAGAGGGCTAGACTATGGGTGGAGGGGGGTCGACGCCCGCGCCGGAGCCGTGCCACGCGCGCGAGGCAGAGTTGGTCCCCACCCAGGGACCCTCCCTATAGGTTTAGTTTGGCGGCGCGGAGCCCGCCCTTGGGGGGGGGTGTACTGTCCGCCCTGACCATAGTTGCTTTGTATGTTTCTATGTTTTTTTTGGTCAGGTGTGTGTGAGTGGGCATTCTATGTTGTATGTCTAGTTTGTCTATTTCTATGTGTTTGGCCTGATATGGTTCTCAATCAGAGGCAGGTGTCAGTCGTTGTCTCTGATTGGGAGCCATATTTAGGTAGCCTGTTTTTTATTGTGGGTTGTGGGTGATTGTTCCTGTGTTTGTGTTCACCATCTGGGACTATTACACTTTCGTTCGTTTGTCGGTTTATTGTTTTGTTCGTTGTTTAAGTATTCTTATTAAAATGAATACTCACCACGCTGCATCTTGGTCCTCCTCTCTTTCGCCGATGAAGAACGTTACATGCAGTAATATAAGTAATCTAACCTAAACATTTCACAACAACTACCTTATACACACAGTGTAAAGGAATGAATAAGAATATGTACATAAAAATATATGAATGAGTGATGGCCGAACGGCAGTAGATGATATAGAGTACAGTACATACATATGAGTGATAATGTAGGGTATGTAAACATTATATAAAGTGACATTGTTTGAGTGGCTAGTGATACATTTATTACATAAAGATGGCAAGATGCAGTAGATGGTATAGAGTACAGTATATACATATGAGATGAGTAATGTAGGGTATGTAAACATTATATAAAGTGGCATTGTTTAAAGTGGCTAGTGATACATTTATTCATACATTTTTCCATTATTAAAGTGGCTAGAGTTGAGTCAGTATGTTGGCCACTCAATGTTAGTGATGGCTGTTTAACAGTCTGATGGCCTTGAGATAGAGGCTGTTTTCAGTCTCTCGGTGCCCGCTTTGATGCACCTGTACTGACCTCACCTTCTGGATGTAGCGGGTGAACAGGCAGTGGCTCGGGTGGTTGTTGTACTTGAGGATCTTTTTGGTCTTCCTGTGACATTGGGTGTGTAGGTGTCCTGGAGGGCAGGTAGTTTGCCCCCGGTGATGCGTTGTGCAGACCTCACCACCCTCTGGAGAGCCTTACGGTTATGAGCAGAGCAGTTGCTGTACCAGGCTGTGATACAGCTCGACAGGATGCTCTCGATTGTGCATCTGTAAAAGTTGTGAGTGTTTTTGGTGATGTCGTGGAACATCGTCTCAGAAATATAACACTCGTAAGAACTTGTGAAATCAAATAGACTTTTTAATACAATTTGTATAGCAAGCCGGAATGGCCCGCGACACCCAATTTCCCAGAGCCTAGCTCTTATTATTTATACACACATAGTATTATGTCCATCCCTATGCAAATGAAGTTTCTTTCTAAGTCATTCACCACCATTATCTTTTAGTTCAAGCTTCCTACTTGTTCACGCCCAATAACGCCCATATCTGCTTTCAATTAGTTTATAATGGTGGCCGACCCTCTATCTTAGTGTGTCAGCAGATTCTGTGTCTCTTCCTTTCATTAATGTGTCAATGTACTCTTGTTCTGCCTTTATTGGAATCAGCAGATTCTATCCTATAAGCCTCCTTTTTAGAAGGAGCTGACTATGGTCCTTTTATCATTAGTGTGTCAGGTCAGCAGACCATGTGTCTCCCCTTTCATTATGTGTCAATCTACTCTTTGTTCTGTTCTCCCTATCCTTAGTGTGTCCAATTGTCTTAGGGCCTATGTGTCTCCTGTCTTCCTGTGGTCTATTTTTAATGTTCAGCTGTCCTATACATCTCATTTACTCCTACAGTGACAAGCCGAATTTCTTCAGCCTCCTGAGGTTGAAGAGGCGCTGCTGCGCCTTCTTCACCACGCTGTCTGTGTGGTGGACCATTTCAGTTTGTCCGTGATGTGTACGCCGAGGAACTTAAAACTTTCCACCCTCTCCAATACTGTCCCGTAATGTGGATAGGGGGCTGCTCCTCTGCTGTTTCCTGAAGTCCACGATCATTCCTTTGTTTTTGTTGACATTGAGTGTGAGGTTATTTTCCTGACCCACACTCCGAGGGCCCTCACTTCCTCCTGTAGGCCGTCTCGTCGTTGTTGGTAATCAAGCTTACCACTGTTGTGTCGTCTGCAAACTTGATGATTGAGTTGGAGGCGTGCATGGCCATGCAGTCGTGGGTGCAACGGAGGTACAGGAGAGGGCTGAGAACGCACCCTTGTGGGGCCCAGTGTTGAGGCTCAGCGGGTGTGGAGATGTTGTTACCTACCCTCACCACCTGGGGGTGGCTGTCAGGAGTCCAGGACCCAGTTGCACAGAGCGGGGTTGAGACCAGGGTCTCGAGCTTATGATGAGTTTGGAGGGTACTATGGTGTTAAATGCTGAGCTGTAATCGATGAACAGCATTCTTACATAGGTAATCCTTTGTCCAGATGGGTTTAGAGCAGTGTGCAGTGTGATTGCGATTGGTCGTCTGTGGACCTATTGGTGCAGTAAGCAAATTGGAGTGGGTCTAGGGTGTCAGGTAGGGTGGAGGTATATGGTCCTTGACTAGTCTCTCAAAGCACTTCATGATGACGGAAGTGAGTGCCACGGGGCGGTAGTCATTTAGTCAGTTACCTTAGCTTTCTTGGGAACAGGAACAATAGTGGCCCTCTTGAAGCATGTGGGACAGCAGACTGGGATAAGGATTGATTGAATATGTCTGTAAACACACCAGCCAGCTGGTCTGCGCGTGCTCTGAGGATGCGGCCGGGGATGCCGTCGGGGCCTGCAGCCTTGCGAGGGTTAACACGTTTAAATGTTTTACTACCTCGGTGCAGTGAAGGAGAGCCGCAGGTTTTGGTAGGGGGCCGTGTCAGTGGCACTGTATTGTTCTCAAAGCGAGCAAAGAAGTTGTTTAGTCGGTCTGGAGCAAGACATCGTGGTCCGGACAGGGCTGGTTTTTCTTTTGTAGTACGTGATTGACTGTAGCCTGCCACATACCTCTGTGTCTGAGCCGTTGAATTACGACTCCACTTTGTCTCTATACTGACGCTTAGCTTGTTTGATTGCCTTGCGGAGGAATGCTACACTGTTTGTATTCGGTCATGTTCCGGTCAGCTTGCCTGATTAAAAGCAGTGGTTCGCGCTTTCAGTTTTGCGCGAATGCGGCATCAATCGACAGTTTCTGGTTGGGATGTATTATAGAACGCTGTGGGTACAACATCACGATGCACTTGCTAATAAACTCGCTCCCCGAATCAGCGTATTCATCAATGTTGTTTGTTCGACGTTATGCGGAACATATCCCAGTCCACGTGATCGAGCAATCTTGAAGCGTGGAATCCGATTGGTCGGACCAGCGTTGAACAGACCTGAGCCGGGTGCTTCCTGCTTTAGTTTCTGTCTATAGCTGGGAGCAACAAAATGGAGTCGTGGTCAGCTTTTCCGAAAGGAGGGCGGGGGAGGCCTTATATGCGCCGCGGAAGTTAGAATAACAATGATCCAGGGTTTTGCAGCCCGGGTTGGCAATCGATATGCTGATAGATTTAGGGAGCCTTGTTTTCAGATTAGCCTTGTTAAAATCCCAGCTACAATAATGCAGCCTCAGGATATGTGGTTTCCAGTCAAGATTAAGTTCTTTCAGGGGCGTCGATGTGTCTGCTTGGGGGAATATACACGACTTGATTATGATCGAAGAGAATTCTCTTGGTAGAATAATGCGGTCAGCATTTGATTGTGAGGAATTCTAAGTCAGTTGAACAAAAGGACTTGAGTTCAGGTATGTTGTTATGATCACACCACGTCTCGATAATCATAAGGCATACACCCCCGCCCTTCTTCTTACCAGAGAGATGCTTGTTTCTGTCGGCGTGATGTGTGAAGAAACAGGTGGCTGTACCGACTCCGATAGCGTGTCTCAAGTGAGCCATGTTTCCGTGAAACAAAGAACATTACAGTCTCTGATGTCTCTCTGGAAGGCAACCTTGCTCGGATTTCGTCTACCTTGTTGTCAAGAGACTGGACATTGGCGAGTAGTATGCTCGGGAGCGGTGCGCGATGTGCCCGTCTACGGAGCCTGAACGGAAGACCGCTCCGTCTGCCCCTTTTACGGCGCCGTTGTTTTGGGTCGCCGGCTGGGTCCGATCCATTGTCCTGGGTGGTGGGCTAAACAGAGGACCTCTTCGGGAAGTGTGTTCCTGGTCGTAATGTTGGTGAGTTGACGTTGCTCTTATATCCAATAGTTCTCCGACCTAAGATTTTCTGGGGTAACAATGTAAGAAATAACACATAAAAAAACTAAATACTGCATAGTGTCCTAGGAACGCAAAGCGAGGCGGCCATCTCTGTCGGCGCCGGAGATAGATAGATATCCCTCTAGTGGTGTGGGGGCTGTGCTTTGGCAAAGTGGGTGGGGTCATATCCTGCCTGGTTGGCTGGTTGGCCCTGTCTGGGGAATCGTCGACGGGGCCACAGTGTCTCCCGACCCCCCCTGTCTCAGCCTCAGTATTTATCCTGCAGTAGTTTATGTGTCGGGGGGCTAGGGTCAGTCTGTTATATCTGGAGTGTTTCTCCTGTCTTATTCGGTGTCTGTGTGAATTTAAGTATGCTCTCTCTAATTTCTCTCTCTCCGCCCTGGGACCATGCTCAGGACTACTGGCCCGAAGACTCCTTGCTGTCCCCAGTTTCAACTGTTCTGCCTGCGGCTATGGAACCCTGACCTGTTCACCGGACGTGCTACCTGTCCAGACCTGACATGTTTTCAACTCTCTAGAGACAGCAGGAGCGGTAGAGATACTCTGAATGATCGGCTATGAAAAGCCAACTGACATTTACTCCTGAGGTGCTGACCTGTTGCACCCTCTACAACCACTGTGATTATCATTTGACCTTGCTGGTCATCTATGAACGTTTGAACATCTTGGCCATGTACTGTTATAATCTCCACCCGGCACAGCCAGAAGAGGACTGGCCACCCCTCAGAGCCTGGTTCCTCTCTAGGTTTCTTCCTAGGTTCCTGCCTTTCTAGGGAGTTTTTCCTAACCACCGTGCTTCTACATCTGCATCGCTTGCTGTTTGGGGTTTTAGGCTGGAATCCTGTACAGCACTTTGTGAAATCGGCTGATGTAAAAAGGGCTTTATAAATACATTTGATTGATTGATTGTTCACCCACGACTGCGTACTGCGTGGCCAAGCATGACTCCAATACCATCATTACGTTTGCAGACAACACAATGGTAGATCTGATTAATGACAACAAAGAGACAGCCCATAGGGAGGTCAGAGACCTGGCAGTGTGGTGCCAGGACAACAACCTCTCCCTCAACGTGATCAAGACCAAGGAGCTGATCGTGGACTAGAGGAAAAGGAGGGCCGAGCGCACCCCCATTCTCATCGACGTGGCTGTATTGGAGAAGGTCGAGAGCTTCAAGTTTCTTGGTGTCCACATCAACAACAAACTATCATGGTCCAAACACACCAAGACAGTAGTGAAGAGGGCACGACAAAGTCTATTCCTGTCACGCCCTGGCCTTAGTTATCTTTGTTTTCTTTATTATTTTGGTTAGGTCAGGGTGTGACATGGGGGATTTATGTGTTTTGTCTTGTCTAGGGGTTTTGTATGTTTATGGGGTGTTTTGTAGTCTAGGTGTTTGTATATCTATGGTTGCCTAGATTGGTTCTCAATTAGAGGCAGCTGTTTATCATTGTCTCTGATTGGGAACCATATTTAGGCAGCCATATTCTTTAGGGATTTCGTGGGTTATTGTCTATATGTAAGTTGCCTGTGTATGCACTTGTTTAATATATAGCTTCACGTTCGTTTGTTGTTTTGCATAGTTTGTTTAAGTGTTCTTCGTTTCGTTAAATAAATAGAAGAATGTATTCTTATCACGCTGCGCCTTGGTCCTCCTCTCTTCATCCAAACGACGAACGTGACAATTCCATCTCAGGAGACTGAAAAGATTTGGCAAGGGTCCTCAGATCCTCAAAAAGTTCAACAGCTACACCATCGAGAGCACCCCTGTATATAGCCCCGTTATTGTTATTTTATTGTTACTCTTTTTTTCTTTTTTTTTTACTTTTGTAATTTAGTAAATATTTTCTTAACTCTTATTTTTCTTAAAACTGCATTGTTGGGTAGGGGTTGTAAGTAAGCATTTCACAAATACCTTTTGTATTCGGGGCATGTGGCAAATAACATTTGATTAACATTTGTTAATATGATTATTGTGTGTGTTCTGTGTGTGTATGGGAGGATATGGCTGGCTTACTCACTTCAGTGTGTGACACTGCGTATGTCAGAGAGAGATAGTGAGGGAGGGAGGGGACTGGAGAGAGAGACGGAGACAGAGAGGGAGAGACGGAGGCAGAGTGAGGGAGGGAAGAGAGACAGAGAGAGATAGTGAGGGAGGGAGGGGACTGGAGGGAGAGACGGAGACAGAGAGGGAGAGACGGAGGCAGAG
>NW_019943098.1:0-10000 GCF_002910315.2 Salvelinus sp. IW2-2015
CTGTGTTTGTGAGTTTCTGTTCAAATCTCTCTCCTTCAAAGCTAAGCCTGTTGTACCTTTCCTGTGTTTAAATGTACATACTAGCGAACCCCGGGGGACCCCCCCTTACACGGATGCAATGTCAATACACTGCTTCATACTCAATGGTTATTTTGGTGAATGTGGATATTGGAACACAGGATGGATTGTCTAGAGAGGGACAGAAAAACACTGGCAAATATACATTTTCTATCTTTTGAAGGAATGAGGGGAAGGTGAGGAGAGAAAGAGGGGACTTTTTGATGTTTGTGTTTTTGCACGGGGCTGTGGCTGGGATCGTTCAGGTGAGACATCTGAGAAACATTAGAGAGAGGAGAGCGAGCGAGAGCGAAGAGAGAGAGGAAGAGAGAGAGAGAAGGAGAGAGAGAGAGAGAGAGAGGAGAAGGGGAGAGAGAGAGCTAGAAGAGAGAGGAGAGAAAGGGGAGAGAGAGAGACAGAGCTAGAGAGAAAGAGACAGAAGAGAGAGAGAGAAGAGGGAGAGAGAAAGAGACAGAGACAGAGGAGACGAGAAAGGGAGAGAGAAAGAGACAGAGGACAGAAGACAGAGGAGAGAGAGCGAGAGAGAGAGAAGGAGGAGAGGGAGAGGCAGAGAGAGAGGGAGAGAGAGAAGAACGAGGACAGAGACAGAAGACAGGAGAGAGGAGAGAGAGAGGAAGAGAGAGGAAAGGGACAGATGAGAGAGAGAGACGAGGACACGAGGAGAGAGAGAGAGGAGAGAGAAGGAAGGGACAGAGAGAGAGTGAGAGAGAGAGAGAGAAAGGGACGAGAGAGAGAGAGAGAGACGAGAGCAGGAGAGAATAGGGACAGAGGAGAGAGAGAGAGAGAGAGAAGACAGAGAGAAGAGAGAGAGAGAGAGGACATACAGAATGCTTGAATTGGCTGAAGACAACAAGCAGGAAGACAGAAGACCGGTTCCACACACACAATCAATTGTTCAGGTCTACAGAACCACTCAAGGTGGGTATTCGGTCCAAAATAAACGGTTTCCTCTCAATCTAAGATAAGACTTGAACTTTGAAACTAGGTTGTAATCCCAAATGAACCCATTTACCCTACAGAGTGCACTACTTTTTACCAGAGCCCTATGGAACGTGATCAAAAAGAAGGCTGGACGAAAGACATCAAATTAATATATTTCCAAAGCTGCCAGTGGGGACCCTGCATGTAGGAATGACCATCTCAGAAGACAGGACAGGCCAAAAAATCTTACAAATTCCAACTTTTGAGTCCTGCAAGATTACTGTTCTAATTCTACAAGCAGAGACCGCTGAAAAAGTGATTGTTTGCACTGTTCTACTGAACGTCATGACATCTGTCCCTGTCTACTGACGTCTACATCTGGTCCCCTGTTCTATGACGCTCTACATGTCGCGTCTGGACTCACTCTGTCCTCTGTTTACTGACGTTACATCTGTCCCTGTTCACTGCGTCTACATCTGTCCTCTGTTCTACTGACGTTCTACATCTGTCCTCATGTTGCTACTGACCGTACATCTGTCTACTGTATCTACTGACGTGCTACATCTATGTCCTCTGTTCTACTGAGTCACTAATTCTGTACTACGTAACATCTGTCCCCTGTTCTACTGACGGATTACATCTGTCCTCTGTTCCTACTGACGTCTACATCTGTCCCTTGTTCTAATACTGACGTCTACATGCATGTCCTCTGTTCTAACTGACGGTCTTACATCTGGTCCCCTGTTCTACATCTGTCCTCTGTTCTACTGAGCACACGTCGTTTACGACTCTTCACGCCTGTTCTACTGACGTCACACTCTGTCCTCTGTTTCTACTGACGTCTACTCTGTCCCTGTTCATACTGACGTCTACATTCCTGTCCTCTGTTCTTATGACAGTCATACATCTGTCCACTGTTCTACTGACGTCCTACATTGTCCCTGTTTCTACTGACGTCTACATCTGTCCCTCTGTTCTACTGACGTCTACATCTGTCCTCTGTTCTACTGACGTCTACATCTGTCTCTGTTCTACTGACGTCTACATCTGTCCTGTTCTACTGACGTCTACATCTGTCCCCTTTTCTACTGACGTCTACATCTGTCCTCTGTTCTACTAGACGTCTACATCTGTCCTCTGTCTTACTGACGTCTACATCTGTCCTCTGTTCTACTGACGTCTACAATCGTCCTCTGCTGACGTCTACATGTCCTCTGTTCTATGACGTCTACATCTGTCCTCTGTTCTACTGAACGTCTTACATCTGTTCCTCTGTTCTACTGACGTCTACATCTGTCCCCTGTTCTACTGACGTCTACATTGTCCCTGTTCACTGGCGTCTTACACTCTGTCCCTGTTCTACTGACGTCTACATCTGTCCCCTGTTCTACTGACGTCTACATCTGTCCCCTGTTCTACTGACGTCTACATCTGTTCCTGTTCTACTGACGTCTACATCTGTCTCTGTTCTACTGACGTCTACATCTGTCCCCTGTTTACTGACGTCTACATCTGTCCCCTGTTCTACTGACGTCTACACCCTACTGACGTGTCCCCTGTTCTACTGACGTCTACATCTGTCCCCTGTTCTACTGACGTCTACATCTGTCCCTGTTCTACTGACGTCTACATCTGTCCCTGTATCTACTTGACGTCTACATCTGTCCCCTGTTCTACTGACGTCTACATCTGTCCCTGTTCTACTGACGTCTACATCTGTCCCCTGTTCACTGACGTCACATCTGTCCCTGTTCTACTGACGTCTAACGTCCCCTGTCTACTGAGTTACACTGTCCCCTTGTCTACTGACGTCTACATCTGTTCCTTGTTTACTGACGTCTAATCTGTCCCTGTTCGACTGACGTCTTACATCTGTCCCCTGTCTACTGACGTCTACATCTGGTCCTTTGTTTCTACTGCGTCTACATACTGTCCCTGTTCTACTCACGTCTACATCTGTCCCCTGTTCGTACTCACGTCTACATCTGTCTCCTGTTCTTACTGAGTCTACATCTGTCCTCTGTTCTACTGACGTCTACATATCTGTCCCCTGTTCTACTGACGTCTCATCTGTCTCTGTTCTACTGACGTCTACATCTGTCCCCTGTTCTACTGAACGTCTACATCTGTCCCCTGTTCTACTCTACGTCTCTACTTTCTAACGTCCCTGTTCTACTGAGTCTACATACTGTCCCTGTTCTACTTGCGTCTAATCTGTCCCCATGTTCTACTGACGTCTACATCTGTCCCCTGTTCTTTACTGAACGTCTACATCTGTCCTCTGTATTGAGCTGGCGTCTTACATTCTGTCCCCTGTTCTACTGACGTCTACATCTGTTCCCCTGTTCTACTGACGTCTAACAGCTTCTCCTGTCTTTCTACTGACGTCTACATCTGTCCCTGTTCTACTGCTTCCTTGTGAATTCCGCGTCTAACATCTTGTCCCTGTTCTACTGACGTCTACATCTGTCCCCTGTTCTCTGACCTCTACATCTGTCCCCTGTTTACTGACGTCTAATCTGTCCTCTGTTCTACTGACGTCTTACATCTGTCCTTCTAGTCTCTACTGACGTCCTACATCTGTCCCCTTTCTATCGACGTCTAATCTGTCCCCTGTCTACTGACGTCTACATCTGTCCCTGTTCTACACTGCCTCTGTTCTAACTGACGTCTACATCTGTCCCCTGTTCTACTGACGTCTACATTCTGTCCGTCTGTTCTACTGACGTCTACATCTGTCCCCTGCTTTCTACTGACGTCTACATCTGTCCCCGTTATTACTGACGTCTACATCTGTCCCCTGTTCTACTGAACGGTCTAACATCTGTCCCCTGTTCGTTCCACTGACGTCTACATCTACGTCTACATCTGTCCCTTTTACTGACGTCTACATCTGTCCATCTGTTTCTACTGACGTCTACATCTTCCCCTGTTTCTACTGACGTCTACATTCTGTCCCCTGTTCTACCGACGTCTACATCTTTCCCCTGTCTCTACTAATCTGGCCTCTGCTACTGACTCCAACCTTGACGTCTAATCTGTCCCCTTTCTACTGACGTCTACATCTCCCCTGTTCTACATCTTGTCCCCTGTTCTACTCACGTCTACATCTGTCCCCTGTTCTACTGACGTCTACATCTGTCCTCTGTTCTACTGACGTCTACATCTGACCTCTGTTCTACTGACGTCTACATCTGTCCCCTGTTCTACTGACGTCTACATCGGTCTGCTAACACAGGTAAAGGCCCAGTGCACTGCTTTTGTGAAAAAATATTTTTCTATTTTTTAAATATATATATTTTAATTCATATTTTTCAGGGGGTGCTGCAGAACCCTCGGACCCCTACTTCCTGCTGCCCCGTGCCACTCACAACAACAAAGATGACTGATCAAATCAAATCAAATTTTATTTGTCACATGCGCCGAATACAACAGGTGTAGTAGACCTTACAGTGGAATGCTTAGTTACAAGCCCTTAACCAACAATGCTGTTTTAAGAAAAAACAACAAAAGAACAATAACGAGGCTATATACAGGGGGTTCCGGTACAGAGTCAATGGCGGGGGTACCGGTTAGTCGAGGTAATTGAGGTAATATGTACACTGCCGGTCAAAAGTTTTAGAACACCTACTCGTTCAAGGGTTTTTTCTTTCTTTTTACTATTTTCTACACTGTAGAACAATAGTGAAGACATCACTATGAAATAACACATATGGAATCAGGTAAGAACCAAAGAAGTTTTAAACAAATCAAAATGTATTTTATATTTGAGATTCTTCAAATAGCTACCCTATGCCTTGATGATAGCTTTGCACACTCTTGGCATTCTCTCAACCAGCTTCACCTGGAATGCTTTCCCAAAAGTCTTGAAGGAGTTCCCACATATGCTGAGCACTTGTTGGCTGCTTTTCCTTCAGTCTGCGGTCCGACTCATCCCAAACAATCTCAATTTGTTTGAGTTCGGTGGAATGTGGAGGCCAGGTCATCTGATGCAGCACTCCATCACTCTCCTTCTTGGTCAAATAGCCCTTACACAGCCTGGAGTGTAGTTGTCCATCGTCCTATTGAAAAACAAATGATAGTCCCACTAAACCCAAACCAGACGGATGGCGTTTTGCTACAGAATGCTGTGGTAGCCATGCTGGTTAAGTGTGCCTTGAATTCTAAATAAATCACTGACAGTGTCACCAGCAAAGCACCCCCACACCATCACACCTCCTCCTCCATGCTTTACGGTGGAACCACACGTGCAGAGATCATCCGTTCATCTACACCGCGTCTCACAAAGACATGGGTTGGAAACAAAAAATCTCAAATTTGGACTCCAGACCAAAAGGACAAATTTTGAATTAGTAGGTGTTTCTAAAACTTTTGACCCGTAGTATACACGTAGGCTACTTTCTGACAAGCAGGTTTAACTCGCTATTTGCATTTAAGGTTTGTCCAACAGAACAGGTCACATGGACGCAACGAAACACATCGATACATTATTTCACTGTAATGGAGAAGTGAACCTTTTTAGCGATACCCTTTTTATGTATCAAACTCCTCAACTCCCTCAGCTTACCGTGAGGTGGTACAAACAGGAAGTAGACACACATACTTCAACTCCCTCAGCTTTACCGTGAGGTGGTACAAACAGGAAGTAGACACACATACTTCAACTCCCTCAGCTTTACCGTGAGGTGGTACAAACAGGAAGTAGACACACATACTTCAACTCCCTCAGCTTTACGTGAGGTGGTACAAACAGGAAGTAGACACACATACTTCAACTCCCTCAGTTTTACGTGAGGTGGTACAAACAGGAAGTAGACACACATACTTCAACTCCCTCAGCTTTACCGTGAGGTGGTACAAACAGAAGTAGACACACATACTTCAAACTCCTCAGCTTTACCGTGAGGTGGTACAAACAGGAAGTAGACACACATACTTCAACTCCCTCAGTTTTACCGTGAGGTGGACAAACAGGAAGTAGACACACATACTTCAACTCCCTCAGCTTTACCGTGAGGTGGTACAAACAGGAAGTAGACACACATACTTCAACTCCCTCAGTTTTACCGTGAGGTGGTACAAACAGGAAGTAGACACACATACTTCAACTCCCTCAGTTTTACCGTGAGGTGGTACAAACAGGAAGTAGACACACATACTTCAACTCCCTCAGCTTTACCGTGAGGTGGTACAAACAGGAAGTAGACACACATACTTCAACTCCCTCAGTTTTACCGTGAGGTGGTACAAACAGGAAGTAGACACACATACTTCAACTCCCTCAGCTTTACCGTGAGGTGGTACAAACAGGAAGTAGACACACATACTTCAACTAGCCAAATACGGCTAGACATCCGGCAAAACAAAACGCATCTGGTGAACATCGGGCATTATACTAGCTGTCTATATATGTGCAAAAACGCATAAAACAATTACATAAGGAATTGGCAACTCGCTCTCATTCTGAGAAATAAGGTAGGCCACTTGATTTCACCATCTGAACAAAGTGGACAGGCTAACATGCTGTTCAAACAGCTGGAGACAGACAGAAGGGTGTGTTCATAACAATTAAACTGTTCAACCTCGTTAGCTAGCAAATAGATCCAAGTTGGCTACACTTGAAATGTAAACATTAGCTACTCACTAGACGTGGGCTTGTGCTTGACAGATTGTTTAAGACAACTGTGTTAATTTTCTATAATGGCTGCTACCAGAAGTTGGTCATTATTAGTGAATGTGCGTTATGCATGGTTCTTGCTAAATTTGTAACGAAAAGGGTATTTTCATAGACTTGAAAGCCAGATCACGGATTATTGCAAAAAAGCAGGTTAAACTATTTTGATTAAATAATTAAATAATGAATGAATCTTATGGTTGCGGAGGGCTTATATTTAGCCTTGGTATAATTTCACAAGCCCTGAATTAATTATTATTGATGAGAAAACATTTTTAAAATGTTCCGTAGGGTTACAAAGAAAATCGAGACATGACTTTCAGGCCATATGGCCCAGCCCTAATCAAAGGTAGTGTCCTACCCATAGGGCTCTGGTCTAAAGTAGTGCACTACCCATAGGGCCCCTGGTCAAAAGTAGTACACTACCCATAGGGCTCTGGTCTAAAGTAGTGCACTACCCATAGGGCTCTGGTATAAAGTAGTGCACTACCCATAGGGCTCTGGTATAAAGTAGTGCACTACCCATAGGGCTCTGGTATAAGTAGTGCACGTACCCATAGGGCTCTGGTATAAAGTAGTGCACTACCCATAGGGCTCTGGTATAAAGTAGTGCACTACCCATAGGGCTCTGGTATAAAGTAGTGCACTACCCATAGGGCTCTGTATAAGTAGTGCACTACGTAAGGAATAAGGTGCAATTTGGGAGAATCCCACAACCTTCAAAACCTCACTCAGCTAACTCAAGCAACTAGGTACCTTTGACCCCTGGTGATATCAGGACAAGACAATACAGGTCGAGTAGCTGGTGCTGCCTTGTCAACTCAATAGCGGCTAAGACAACTGGAAGAGAATTTCTCTGGCCTATTTCTCTGGCCTATTTCTCTGGCTTATTTCTCTGGACTATTTCTCTGGACTATTTCTCTGGACTATTTCTTTGGCCTATTTCTCTGGGCTATTTCTCTGGCTATTTCTCTGGCCTATTTCTTTGGCCTATTTCTCTGGGCTATTTCTCTGGCTATTTCTCTGGCCTATTTCTCTGGCCTATTTCTTTGGCCTATTTCTCTGGGCTATTTCTCTGGGCTATTTCTCTGGGCTATTCTCTGGCCTATTTCTCTGGGCTATTTCTTGGCCTATTTCTCTGGGCTATTTCTCTGGCCTATTTCTCTGGCCTATTCTCTGGCCTATTTCTCTGGGCTTTTTCTCTGGGCTATTTCTCTGGCCTATTTCTCTGGACTATTTCTCTGGCTTATTTCTCAGGGCTATTTCTCTGGGCTATTTCTTAATCCTTATGACCTTCCATCATTCCTTTTACAGATTGACCTCTGACATATGATAGCTGAGGTGACCTGTGACTTCTGTCAGTCTTTATCTAGGATATTCTATGTACAGTCTTCAATAACCGCCCTGCTCGTCCCCCACACACCACCAAACCAAGACATTCTGTACACTCTACGTCTACCCCGTCATATTTGAACGGTCGGGGTGACTGTTAGGGTCAAAGGGCGTCTCTTTTGCGGATGTCACTAGTCTCCGTCTCTGTGTGTGTGTGGTCTGAAAGGAGGCCCGGTCGATAGCCCCTAACCCTGACTCTGTCTGGGTCTGGCTCTGGGTCTGGGTCTGGCTCTGGGTCTGGGTCTGGCTCTGGGTCTGGGTCTGGATCGGCTGGGGTCTGGCTCTGGGGTCTGGGTCTGGGTCTGGGTCTGGGTCTGGGCTCTGGCTCTGGTCTGGCTCTGGCTCTGGCTCTGGTCCATCTGGGTCTGCTCTGGCTCTGGGTCTGGTCTGGCTCTGGGTCTGGCGTCTGTCTTGGGTCTGGGGTCTGTCTGGGTCTGGCTCTGGGTCTGGGTCTGGCTCTGGGTCTGGCTCTGGTCTGGTCTGGCTCTGGTCTGGGTCTGGCTCTGGGTCTGGCTCTGGGTCTGACTCTGGGTCTGACTCTGGTCTGACTCTGGGTCTGACTCTGGGTCTGACTCTGACTCTGGTCGTGACTCTGCTCTGGTCTGGCTCTGGCTCTGGCTCTGGGTCTGGGCTGGTCTGACTCTGGGTCTGGGTCTGGGTCTGGGTCTGGCTCTGGGTCTGTGACTCTGGCTCTGGTCTGGCTCTGGGTCTGGGTCTGGGTCTGGGTCTGGGTCTGGCTCTGGGTCTGGGTCTGACTCTGGGTCTGGGTCTGACTCTGGGTTGGGTCTGGGTCTGGGTCTGGGTCTGGGTCTGGCTCCATTGTCCAGGGTGGTTAGGGTGGCTCAGCCTGCTGGGGAAGGGGACAAGGAGCTTTGGCTTCTCTCTGGAACTCATGTAGAACAAAGTGCTTTGTGTTTCCCTTCTCCTTGTACCTCACGTTGCTCAGGTCATCGTGGGTAAACATTCCTCTCTTGTGTACACACTATTACAGATACGAACAACACACACAGAAATGAAAACACACACATAGATACGAACACACACCACATAGATACGAACACAACACATAGATACGAACACACACATAGATAAGAACACACACATAGAGATGCTACAAGTCTCTCTCTCCTTCCTTGTCTTTCTCTCTCCTTTCTCTCTCCTTCCTTGTCTTCTCTCTTTCTCCTTCTCTATTCATCGTTGTTTTTCACTCTCTCTCCTCTTCTCTCCATCCTTGTCTTTCTATCTCTCTATTCTTCCTTGTCTTTCTCTCTCTCTCCTCCCCTCTCCATCCTTGTCTTTCTCTCTCTCTCCTCCCCTCTCCATCCTTGTCTTTCTATCTCTCTCTCTCCTTCCTTGTCTCTCTCTCTCTCCTCCTCTCTCCATCCTTGTCTTTCTATCTCTCTCCTCCTTCCTTGTCTCTCTCCTCTCCTCTCCATCCTTGTCTTTATCTCTCTCTCCTCCCCTCTCCATCCTTGTCTTTCTCTCTCTCTCCTCCCCTCTCCATCTCCTTGTCTTTCGCTCTCTCTCTCCTCCACTCTTCCTTGCCACAGGAGCCCAGAGTTCAATATCGTGCAGACACCGTTACAGTGGCAGGAGGTAGCTGGCTGAGTGTGTGTGTGTGTGTGTGTGTGTGTGTGTGTGTGTGTGTGTGTGTGTGTGTGTGTGTGTGTGTGTGTTGTGGTGTGTGTGTGTGGTGTGTGTGTGTTGTATGTGGTGTGTGGTGTGTGTGTGTGGTGTATACGGTGTGTGTGTGTGTGTAACGGTGTGTTTGTGTTTGTACGCTGTGGTTTGTGTGTGTGTTGTGTGTGTGTGTGTGTGTAGTGTGTGTGTGTGTGTGTGTGTGTGTGTGTGTGTGTGTTGTGTGGTGTGTGTGTGTGTGTGTGTGTGTGTGTGTTATAGCAGCTGGTTAGTCTTGTTTGAGGTGGGGCCTTCTTA
>NW_019943098.1:15000-95693 GCF_002910315.2 Salvelinus sp. IW2-2015
GACTTTTTCCACATTTTGTTGTTGATCATTGCTTAACAGACATTTTCAAGTCTTGCCATAGATTTTCAAGTCGATTTAAGTCAAAACTGTAACTAGACCTCTCAGGAACATTCAATGCCGTCTTGGTAAGCAACTCCAGTGTGTTAGGGCTTGTGTTTTCGGTTGTTGTCCTGCTGAAAGGTGAATTTGTCTCCTAGTGTTTGTTGGAAAGCAGACTGAACCAGGTTTTCCTCTAGGATTTGGCCTGTGCTTAGTTCTATTCCGTTTATTTTTATCATGAAAAAAAACTCCCTAGTCCTTGCCAATGACAAGCATACCCATAACCTGATGCAGCCACAACCATTCTTAAAAATATGAAAAGTGGCACTCAGTGATATATTGTGTTAGATTTGCCCCAAACATAACACTTTGTATTCAGGACATACAGTTAATTTCTTTGACACATTTCTTTGCTGTTTTACTTTAGTGAGTTATTGCAAACAGGATGCATGTTTTGGGATATTTTTATTCTGTACAGGCTTCCTTCTTTTCACCCTGTCATTTAGCTTGGTATTGTGGATAATCTACAATGTTGTTGATCCATCCTCATTTTTCTCCTATCACAGCCATTAAACTGTAACTGTTTTAAAGTCACCATTGGCCTCAAGGTTAAATCCATGAGCGGTTTCTTTCCTCTCTGGCAACTGAGTTAGGAAAGACGCCTGTGTCTTTGTAGTGACTGGGTAAAAATACTTGAATCAGTTATAGAACCCATTGACCTTTATGGTTGTGAGGTCTGGAGCTCACCAACCAAGAATTCATAAAATTAGACAATCACCAAATTGAGACTCTGCATTACGAATTTTGAAAAAATATCCTCAGTGTACAATGTAAAACACCAAATAATACATGCAGAGCAGAATTAGGCCGATACCCTCTAATGATCAAAATCCAGAAAAGAGACGTTAAATTCTACAAACACCTTCCATAACAAAGCCATCACCCGCAGAGAGATGAACCTGGAGAAGAGGCCCCAGCAAGCTGGTCCTGGGCTCTGTTCACAAACACAAACACACCCCACAGAGCCCTAGGACAGCATCACAATTAGACCCAACCAAAACATGAGAAAACAAAAAGATAATTACTTGTCACATTGGAAAGAATTGACAAAAAAACAGAGAAACTAGAATGCTATTTGGCCCTAAACAGAGAGTACACAGTGGCAGAATACCTGACCACTGTGACTGACACACAATTAAGGAAAGCTTTGACTATGTACAGACTCAGTGAGCATGGCCTTGCTATTGAAAAAGGCTACCAAATGCACTCCTGGATCTCAAGAGAAGACAGGCTATGTGCACACTGCCCACCAAATGAGGTGGAAACTGAGCTGCACTTCCTAACCTCCTGCCAAATGTATGACCATATTAGAGACACATATTTCCCTCAGATTACACAGACCCAAAAAGAATTCGAAAACAAATCCAATTTTGATAAACTCCCATATCTACTGGGTGAAATACCACAGTGTGCCATTACAGCAGCAAGATTTGTGACCTGTTGCCACAAGAAAAGGGCAACCAGTGAAGAACAAACACCATTGTAAATATAATCTATTTTTATGTTTATTTATTTTCCCTTTTGTACTTGAACTATTTGCACATCGTTACAACACTGTATATAGACGTAATATGACATTTGAAATGTCTTTATTCTTCAGGAACTTTTGTGACTTTTGTTTTTGATCTATTTAATTTCTCCTTTATTTAACCAGGTAGGCCAGTTAAGAACAAGTTCTCATTTACAACTGCAACCTGGCCAAGATAAAGCAAAGCAGTGCAACAAAAACAACAACACAGAGTTACACATGGGATAAACAACAGTCAATAACACAATAGAAAAATCTGTATACAGTGTGTGTAAATGTAGTAAGATTAGGGAGGTAAGGCAATAAATAGGCCATAGTGGAAAAATAATTACAATTTAGCATTAACACTGGAGTGATAGATGTGCAGATGATGATGTGCAAGTAGAAATACTGGTGTGCAAAAGAGCAAAAATAAATAACAATATGGGGATGAGGTAGTTGGGTGGGCTATTTACAGATGGGCTGTGTACATGTGCAGTGATCGGTAAGCTGCTCTGACAGCTGATGCTTAAAGTTAGTGAGGGAGATATGTCTCCAGCTTTAGTGATTTTTACAATTCGTTCCATTCATTGGCAGCAGAGAACTGGAAGGAAAGGCTGCCAAAGGAGGAGTTGGCTTTGCGTAATGTTTACTGTTTGTTTATTTAACTTTTCTTCATTATGTATTTCACTTGCATGTAAACGTTTGTTTCCCATGCCAATAAAGCCCTTAAATTGAAAATTGAGAGGCGGAAAATCTGTCTCTTTCCAGCAGGTGGCGATCTTTCATTGTTTTGCCGACCAAACAAAGAGTTTTAGTATGGAGGTCAATGAGAGTGTCAAATTTGGTCAACAAAAAAAATAAATGTCTTTTTTGTTACGTGAGGTTTATTTGACCATAATAGAAGTTTCGTAATGCTTAAGATTTTATGAGTGTACTGATGTAAATAGGACACATCCTGGCAACTTTGAGAAAAAACACTTTATATTGTGGTTGTCTCAATTGAATACATGCGGTTGACATCAACAAACTCTCATCAAATATACAAAAAATGGATTGCAGTATGAAATGTAACCACCAATACAAAGAAAGGTTTTGCGGGAGCTACAAATTGTAAACACATTTATGCACAACATTTGAGAGAATTAAGTTGTCAGTATGGAACATTTCTGGGATATTTTATTTCAGCTCATGATACATGGGACCAACACTTTACATGTTACGTTTATATTTTTGTTTAGTATACTATAGCTGTCCTCCGGCTACACCATGGTGCTACCCTACAGAGTGCTGTTGAGGCCACTGTAGACATTGCAAAACGGTGTGTTGAATCAATTATTTGGTGACGTGAATATATATACTATAGTTTTATCTTAAAAGGATAACTTTTTTAAATGTTTCACTATTTTTAATTTCATGAAATCCACTGAGGATGGTCCTCCCCTTCACCCTCTGAGCAGACTCCACTTTTGTATATATTATTCAGAAGACAACCACCCACAAACCCCAACACAAAACAAGCCACCTAAATATGATTCCCAATCAGAGACAACACAAAACACCTGCCTCTGATTGAGAACCATATTAGGCCAAACATAGAAACAGACAAACTAGACACACAACATAGAATGCCCACCCAGCTCACGTCCTGACCAACACTAAAACAAGTAAAACACACAAGAACTATGGTCAGAACGTGACACTAGTAAGTAACATATCCATCATTAATATTCTCTGCTTCATAACACGTTGTATTACAGTGACTTATTAGTATTCATACCCCTTGACTTATTCCACATGTTGTTGTGTTACAGCCTGAATTCAAAATTTATTCGTTTTCTCACCCATCTATACATAACACCCCATAATGACAAAGTGAAAAAACGTTTTTAGAAATGTTTTGCAAATTTATTGAAAATGAAATATCTCATGTCCCCTAAGTATTCACACCCAAGTCAATAAATGTTAGAATCACCTTTGGCAGTGATTACAGCTGTGAGTCTTTCTGGGTAAGTCTAAGAGATTTGCACACCTGGATTGTACAATATTTGCATATTGTTCTTTTAAAAATTCTTCAAGGTTTGTCAAGTTGGTTGTATTTTATTAGAGATCCCCATTAGCTGCTAAGTATTAAGGTTAGGCCAAGGCAGCAACTACTATTCCTGGGGCCCAAACACATCAAGACACTTACCTTATACATAAAACAGTACACCATATAACATTGCTACACATCCTCAACACAAATTGCACAATACCACCATACAACAATAGAACAATATATGTGTGTGTGTGTAGAGTGTGTGTGTGTGTGTGTGTGTGTGTGTGTGTGTGTGTGTTGCGTGCCTCTTCACAGTCCACGCTGTTCCATAAGTATTAAAATAATTATCTGATTCTACTGCTTGCATCAGTTACCTGATGTGGAATAGAGTTCCATGTAGCCATGGCTCTATGTAGTACTGTGCACCTCCCGTATTCTGTTCTGGATTTGGGGATTGGGAAGAGACCTCTGGTGGCATGTCTTGTGGGGTATGCATGGGTGTCAGAGCTGTGTGCTTGTAGTTTAAACAGACACCTCGGTGCATTCAGCTTGTCAACACTTCTTACAAAAACAAGTAGTGATAAAGTCAATCTCTCCTCCACTTAGAGCCATGAGAGATTGACATGCATATCACTGTTGATCTGCTGCCCTGTTCTGAGCCAATTGTAATTTTTTGAAGTCCCTCTGTGTGGCACCTGACCACATGACTGAACAGTAGTCCAGGTGCGACAACACTAAGGCCTGTAGGAGCTGCCTTGTTGATAGTGTTGCTAAGAATGCCGAGCTTTATTACAGACAGACTTCTCCCCATTTTAGCTACTGTTGTATCAACATGTTTTGACCATGACCATTTACAGTCCAGGGTTACGCCAAGCAGTTTAGTCATCTCAACTTGCTCAATTACCACATTATTTATTACAAGATTTAGTTGAGGTTTAGGGTTTCGTGAATGGTTTGTCCTAAAAAAAAGCTTTTAGTTTTTGGAAATATTTAGGACTAACTTATTCCTTGCCACCCAATCTGAAATGAACTGCAGCCCTTTGTTAAGTCGTTTTAGTTGCTGTGGTAGCAGATGTGTATAGTGTTGAGTCATCCGCATACATAGACACTGGCTTTACTCAAAGCCAGTTGCATGTCATTAGTAAAGGTTTTTATAAGGGTCCTAGACAGCTGCCCTGGGGAATTCCTGATTCTAACATGCCAAGAGTGTGCAAAGCTGTCAAGGAAAAAGGTGGCTACTTTGAAGAATCTCAAATATAAAATATTTTGATTTGTTTAACACTTTTCTGGTTACTACATGATTCCATACATGTTATTTCATTGATTTGATGTATTGACTATTATTCTACAACGTTGTAGAATTGTAAAAATATAGAAAACCCCTGGAATTAGTAGGTGTGTCCAAACCTTTGACTGGTTACTGTATGTGTTACAATTCAACAGTGTTTGCCAGATAATCAAAAAAACAACGCTTAATCAGTCAGTCATAATCATCAGGAGGTGAAACGCAAAACTGACCTACCCTCTGTAGTTCCTTGCGGTCGGAGGCCGAGCAGTTGCCATACCAGGCAGCGATGCAACCAGTCAGGATGCTCTCGTTGGTGCAGCTGTAGAACCTTTTGAGGATCTGAGGACCCATGTCAAATCTTTTCAGTTTCCTGAGGGGGGGAAAGGTTTTGTCGTGCCCTCTTCACAACTGTCTTGGTGTGCTTGCACCATGTTCGTTTGTTGGTGATGTGAACACCAAGGAACTTGAAGCGCTCAACCTGCGCCACTGCAGCCCTGTCGATGAGAATGGGGGCGTGCTCAGTCCTCTTTTTCCTGTAGTCCACAATCTCCTTTGTCTTGATCACGTTGAGGGAGAGGTTGTTGTCCTGGCACCACACTGACAGGTCTCTGACCTCCTCCCTATAGACTGTCTCGTCGTTGTCAGTGATCAGGCCTACCACTGTTGGGTTATCAGAATGGTATTGGAGTCATGCCTGGCCATGCAGTCGTGGGTGAACAGGGAGTACACGAGAGGACTGAGCACACACCCCTGAGGGACCCCTGTGTTGAGGATTAGCGTAGAGAATGTGTTGTTACCTACCCTTACCACCTGGGGGCGGCCCATCAGGAAGTCCAGGATCCAGTTGCAGAGGGTGGTGTTTAGTCCCAGGGTCCTTAGCTTATTGATGATCTTTGAGGGCTCTATGGTGTTGAAGGCTGAGCTGTAGTCAATGAATATCATTCTCACATAGGTGTTCCTTTTGTCCAGGTGGGAAAGGGCAGTGTGGAGTGCAATAGAGATTGCATCATCTGTGGATCTGTTGGTGCAGTATGCAAATTGGAGTGCGTCTATGGTTTCTGGGATAATTTTGTGAGCCATGACCAGCCTTTCAAAGCACTTCATGGCTACAGACGTGAGTGCTACGGGTTGGTAATCATTTACGCAGGTTACCTTAGTGTTCTTGGGCACAGGGACTATGGTCTGCTTAGAACATGTTGGTATTACATACTCGGACAGGGAGAGGTTGAAAATGTCAGTGAATACACTTGCCATTTGGTCTGCGCATGCTCGCAGTACACGTCCTGGTAATCCGTCTGGCCCTGTGAATGTTGACTTGTTTAAAGGTCTTACATTGGCTGCGGAGAGCGTTAACAGTCTTCCGGAACAGCTGGTGCGCTCATTTCCCCTCGAAGCGAGCATAGAAGTAGTTTAGCTCGTCTGGTAGGCTCGTGTCTCTGGGTAGCTCTCGGCTGTGCTTCCCTTAGCTAGCTATACAGTTGGCTAGCTATGTTAGCCGCTTATGAGTTAGCCTGCACTGTAGCTAATAAGTTCCTTACTCAGGTTCTCCCAGCCATGTGGACGATTGGAAACAGGGCAGCAAAGATTGCTTGTCACCAGAGCATATTAGCCTACTATTTACGTGTGAATAATTTCATGAAATGGAGTGGGTTAAACTATTTACCCATTGAATAACCATACCTTCATACAAACTATGCTATGCTTAATTCCTGATGCACAACCAAACAGCTGCTACATGCTGCCAGCATGCCCACCAGCGAGCGGCACGAGGCTATTTACCGCATGCTAGGTGGCTGGTAGCGGGGTGAGACACGATGGTGCTGCAGGTGCTCTATTGTTCCTGAGGGGATGTTTTGTCTTGGATCCACAGTGATAGCCTTGCAGAATATCACCTTTCCTCAATACCCAAGGGTCCTGTACAGTGGCGATTTTAGCATGTCAATCTTGGTGGGGCAAATAATCACTTTTTTTTTTTTTTGATTCATGCCAGCGAAGCCACTAGACAACTAACCAATACATTAAATGCACTATAAACAGTGACCACAAACTTTTAGGGTCTACTCTACATAAAGTTGTCCAGAGAGTGGAGCTTATGGCTGACTTGCTTAAATAAATATAGTTTATACTGACTCCTTGTGGATTTGTCTAACCGGATAAGAACCACATTCTTGTTCAATAATGAATGTCGACATGAGTTTTGAACCATACAATTATGCTCATTACATTCACAATAAATAATTAACACTTAGCTCTAAGTATAAGCAAGTGCAAGCAAACTGCAATGAGGGAGGCCTATTCGTTCAGCAATTTCAAAATGGACAGCGACAGAAGTTCAGAAAGATGTCAGTTCAGAGAGAGTCAACAAGTTGAGGCCTTTACTCTTTAGGTCAGAGAGAGAGAGCCAGACTCAGGTTTATGTATTTTATTAAGCCCATGTGGTCTAAAAAGTAAGGACAATACAGTTAGTAGCCTGTCTCACCCTAAGAATGTGGTCCCTTTCTCCCTTAGAATTACACGTATCTATTACTGAACAAAATATTTGAATGGGAAGACACTGTCACCCATGGTTACGAGGGGATAATATGTTGTTGGGTTTGTAACTTACCACCCTCCTCGTGGAGAAAAGCACCAGAGATAATTATAACAAAGAAAAGCAACATTCCCTAAAATGATTAATATGCTAATGAGATGAACCTATAAAAGCAATACAACGCAGATGTACAAACTATGGCATATATGACGATAAGCGGTTAAGAGGCAAGCCGTCATTGCCATTAAGACATGAGCGAGCTGAGACGGACATGAGCGAGCTGAGACGGACATGAGCGAGCTGAGACGGACATGAGCGAGCTGAGACGGACATGAGCGAGCTGAGACGGATGTAGCTAGGGTGAGACATAGGCTACTAACTACACATCACTTATGCAACAGCATACTAGACATATTTATGGACTCAGCATAGTTGTGCTGTGTTCACTTGAACAGGAAGTTGGCACAGCGGTCCTTTTGGGCAAACTTCTCAAATCAAATGTATTTATAAAGCTCTTACATCAGCTGATATCTCAAAGTGCTGTATAGAAACACAGCCTAAAACCCCAGACAGCAAGCAATGCAGGTGTAGAAGCACAGTGGCTAGGAAAAACTCCCTAGAAAGGCCAAAACCTAGGAAGAAACCTAGAGAGGAACCAGGCTATGAGGGGTGGCCAATCCTCTTCTGGCTGTGCCGGGTGGAGATTATAACAGAACATGGCCAAGATGTTCATAAATGACCAGCATGGTCACATAATAATAATCAGTAGTTGTCGAGGGTGCAACAGGTCAGAACCTCAGTAGTAAATGTCAGTTGGCTTTTCATAGCCGATCATTGAGAGTATCTCTACCACTCCTGCTGTCTCTACAGAGTTGAAAACAGCAGATCTGGGACAGGTAGCACGTCCGATGAAAAGGTCATGGTTCCATAGCCGCAGGCAGAACAAATGAAACTGGAGCAGCAGCACAGCCAGGTGGACTGGGGACAGCAAGGAGTCATCAGGCCAGGTAGTCCTGAGGCATGGTCCTAGGGCTCAGGTCCTCCGAGATGAGAAATAATTAGAGAGCATACTTAAAGTCACACAGGACACCGGATAAGACAGGAGAAATACTCCAGATATAACAGACTGTACCTAGCTCCCCGACACAAACTACTGCAGCATAAATACTGGGGGCTGAGACAGGAGGGGTCAGAAGACACTGTGGCCCCATCCGACGATACCCCCGGACAGGGCCAAACAGGCAGGATATAACCCCACCCACTTTGCCAAAGCACAGCCTCCACACCACTAACGGGATATCTTCAACCACCAACTTACCATCCTGAGACAAGGCCGAGTATAGCCCACAAAGATCTCCACCACGACACAACCCAAGGGAGGGGGCACTAACCCAACCCCAACTCAATTCCTTTGTCAACAAAGTCTGGCATTCTCTGGATGATGTCATACAGGAATGACAGCATGGCCAGCGCAGTTAACATTTTCTGGCCATGGAGTTGAGTATGAAGGTTTTTATCTTTTTAAGAGTTGAAAAGTGACTCGGCGGTAGTCATCGGAGTGGTGATGATTGAGAAGAGACCGTCTCAGACCACTCCTGCAGGTTGTTCTCATAGCACTTTCTTTATTGAAATCACTCTGTCTTTCCTGTGTGCAGCTCAGGATACCGGTAGTGTGGACAGCGCCATTTTCAACTTCTCCTGGTTGACCACAACCCATAGTTTGGTAGCACACCGGAGCTCTGTGGTCAGAAAGGAATGCATATACTGCTGTCCAGCAACCTTTCTGCAATTAAATGGTCACCTTCAGAAAGTCTTTCTTGCACATGAGCAGCAATTGTCACATGCCTCCATCCCAGGTGCTGGAACATACCTGTTGGCTGAGGGAACGCAACACCCTGCTACAGCGCAACTCCCCGTGGAGTGAAAAAGGTCTGTGATCATAGGCGCAGGGGAAGGACGACAGAGGCAGAGAAAATTACCATTACAGGGAATGTATTATTCCTAACACAGTATTGTGGGGAAAAGGGGTGGGACGGAACCAAAGGAAGTAAAAGTTAGAGTACCCCTCTCCTACCTGCCTAATCTTTTAGCACCTCCTGGCACGCTAACCAAAATACAGGGGGTGGTACGCCCAGGTCTTACCTAGTGTGCAGACAGATTAAATACTTCAGGTTATGTATGCCCGCAGGCCTCTTGCCTAAACACTCCCAAGGTGCGTTCCCCCCAGGAACAAATAAAACAGAATCACTAACTTAAAGTGAACAATTTCAATAATCAAAAACACTTATGTCCTATTGGCACACACATACCTCAGGCGTAGCAGCTACAAACTACTTTCACTGACTAACAACCAACACAGGACATCACAAACACTCTCCCATCCTGACAAAGGAACATTGGCTTTTATCCAGCTGCAGAAGGAGTTGGTAATTGAAGACAGCTGTTTCCCCTGACGAGAGGGAGGGTTCAGAGCGCAAATCATCGATGGGGCCAACCAATCAGCTGCTTGAGGATTCCAGGATTCCATTTCCTGAAATACACGCACACATACAAACCCACATCAACACAGAAACTGGGGAACGTAACAGGTGCAGTGTTAAGTCTTTCCACCTTGGTTCAGTGGCATCAACATGTCCTTTGGTCAGTGCGTTAGTTTGCTCGCAAATGTTTTGAATGTTCACCTTGAAGTTGATGACTGTTCCGGCGATTTCTGCTGCATCAATGGTTCGTATCTGCATTATGTTGTACAAAACATCCACCTCTGTCATGACCAAGGAAAATAACTCAAGCAGTTGCAGAAATGTGGGATCCTTGAGGTTCATGGACAGGCCACAAGCCTCGCTGATGGTGATCTCATCCCATCCAGGCTGCGTGCGGATGTCCTCCATGCCCTGGGCCAGTGTCTCACGGTCCTGCCACACAGCATTGACGGTTCTGCTTTTGAAGTTCCATTTTGTACCCGGTGGCCTAGGGACCCCTCTGTTCGTCAATTAGTCTTTTGGGTGAGGAAGGATAGGTCTGCAAAAATTACACTATCACTATTACCATCTGTGATTTACAGGAGACTTCAGTGGTCTCGTCTGCCTGTACAGACGCAAAAGGAGTATCAGACACCTCGTTAGCTATATCTTCTCTGTACACTTCATTCATACAATCCAAAAGTTTGTTTTGGATTGTGCTTGATGTACCCTTCAAAATGGGTTGGTCGTTAAAATGCCTTTGTAGCCTGTAATCTCATTCACACATGGTCTAAAAAATACAGCTGGCTCAAGGAGTCGGCCGACTTTGCAGTGCTGTCTCACAATTGCCAAACAATTTAAATGCACGCTATAATTCTGGCAAGCACGTACCTATTCTCCTCCATTTGTTGGTTGTGAAAGTGGATGGCTCGTCTATTTGTCTAGCTGAGCCAGTAATCCCAGTTTAACAGCGTTGTCTATTTGTGATGCACAATTCTCATGTTTTGAGCCCCTTTCAGACAGATGCTTTAAATCCTTAAACACAGATTTGGACCACACATCCTCTCCATTGAATAGCAGGCAGGGAAAATAAATTTGTGATTGCTTTGAGATGCTTGCAGTTAGCTACTGCTTCCTTCCAAACCACTCATTGTGGAATTTGCGATTTCCGATTTGTTGTGTAATGTTTATGTCCAATGGCCGATGACCTCTGAGACGTTTTATCTCTAATTTCTCTTCATATGACAAGGATTGAAAAGGATTTGCCAGTAGATTGTCGACTTGATTCATGATGATGACCGCTAGCTTGTTAGCTAAGATATTGAAAGCTACTGTAGATATAACGTGATTTGACGTCATTTTATCTTTGGCCAGTATCCTTGAGCCTTCTTGGATGGGCACTTCTAATGTAACTCTATGGCAGCACCCAAGGGGCTTGAATTTTCGAGCTCTTCCCACAGATTTTGCGGTGATGTAGTGTCCCCATGAGTGACAGAATACTGAGCCAATCACGGCGCAACTAGAGAACATTACCAACCCCTACGCTCTGTATTTCTACTGGCTGCCCCACCAACACAGAAAGCACTGAGCTAGGCTGAAACACCTGCATTTTGGAGCTGCTTTACTCAAAAAAACAAAAAAGAGACCATGTTTGTATGTGGCTTTATTAACTCAATATTCATATATGTGACACATATTAACACCAAAATAATATGCAAAACAGGCCAAAACAAAATGTTAAAAAATGAATACATTCATTTAAAAAAATACCCCACGTGCCCTGAATGACTTGCCGCAACTGCATGGTAGTGATCAAAAAAACATGATAGTGTATTTGCACAAGTACCATGGTATTTTCCTGCCATGGTAGTGACCAAAAATACATATTTATTTAATTGTACTAGCTACAAATGAAACGTGGTTGTCACACCCTGACCATAGTAAGCTGTTTTTTCTCTGTGTTGGTTGGGGCGTGATAGTGTCTAGGGTGGGTCATCTAGGGGGTTTTGTATGTCTATGTTGGCCTGATATGGTTCCCAATCAGAGACAGCTGTTTATCGTTGTCTCTGATTGGGGATCATATTTAGGCAGCCATTTCCCTTTTGTGTTTGTGGGATCTTGTTTATGTTTAGTTGCCTGTCTGCACTATTTGTATAGCGTTTCGTTCGTTGATTTTGTTGTTTTGTTCAGTGTTTCATTCATTAAAAGAGAATGTACGCATACCACGCTGCGCCTTGGTCTCACTCATACGACGATCGCGACAGTATACCAATACCATGGTTTTGTAGTAGCAGCATGTTGTGAAACAATGAAAGCATTGTAGTTGTTTACAATGTCTTATGACGGTCTGTGTCCTACCGTTTTTCAGGTAAAGTAGTCGTTTTTGGCACTCACATAATGCAACATTGACTACTCACTCTGCAATGGCAAAGCATAGGCCTAGTGTCCTCTAAAACCCCTTTAGCTCATAGCGAAAAAGCACAACACACTTTTTTTTAACTAGGCAAGTCAGTTAAGAACAAATTTTTATTTTACAATGACGGCCTACCCCGGCCAAACCCTCCCCTAACCCGGATGACGCTGGACCCATTGTGCACCACCCAATCACAGCCGGTTGTGATACAGCCAGGGATTGGACTAGGGTCTGTAGTGACGCCTCTAACACCGAGATGCAGTGCCTTAGACCGCTGCGTCACTCCAGTAGTGTAGTGTACCCTCTTAAACCTTGGGACCTGGATAGGGTATGGTGAGAAGAATGAAGGGAGTCTGAAACCTTGACGATTTAAAATAGTTTCTGTCGCTTCTCTCTTCAATACAGTTTTTAGTTGGCTCACTCATTCAACTGACTTGGCTACTCCTATACAATCCTATACAATTCTAAATAGCCAACATACTGAAAAAAAAACACAATTTGTATTAATTATCATCTTATCGCATAGATACATTTTCATCATGTAACTCTCAACACATCCCAACAGCAACTTACAATGTTTCCCTTTGTCTACACTCTCTGTGAATGTTCCCGTGTGCTGTAGCCATGACGCCAGGCTGGCTTGACTGGAACTAACTAAATTAATTAAACTATTAAAACATCCTAAAAAAAAACAATGATATAATTACACTCCGCTGAACTTGGTGTTTCATATCCTATGCGTTTATAACTCGCTCACTGTGATGATAATGTTGAAAATATGTCGTTTATGCTTCTCTCTGCAGTTTTCAATTGGCTTGACTCTCTCATTCAACTGACTCTATAGCAACCACCAGAGCGAGCGGCTCCCTCTGCAGGCCGAAACAAGCACAACACATTCTTAACAATAAATACTATAAATTATTACAAAATGCTAAAGATTAGGTTAACATATATTTCACTCTCTCCAACATTTCAGGTTGGCGACACATGGAACCAAAACATGAAAAAAAAAAAAAAAAGAAAGAAAATAGGATCCCTTTTTCACAGCAACTAATTCCCTTTTTCTTTGATGTTACAGACAAACTACGACCAACAATAGTAGCCTGCCTCTGACTTTATCAGAAACTTTCCCATACTGGTGTATAAATTAATTAATCAATATAATACAACAGAACTCTTTTGACCTTGGGGTGTTTATTTATTTCATGCATTATACTTCCATTGTACTATGGTAACGCACAATAATAAAGATGTTATGATCATTTTTTAAATTAATTATTTGTTGTCATGTCAAGCAACACTGTATTCAAAGTGCCCACTATTATATTCTAATTAAAGAATTAGAATAATCATTCCATTTCCATGATTCCAACAGTTCAACCAAGTGTTTTGTCTAAATCGCAAGTCATGTCACAATTGCAACACTTGGTTTGAAATAAGGCCTAGATGTTTTCCCATATCGTGCAGCCCTATGTGGCAGTGTGGAAATTATCTCAAAAGTGTGCAGGAAATGCAGAAATTGATGAAAAATAATTTTTGGTTGAAGTTGAATTGAACAGTATAAAACTACATGAATGGAGAAAGATCCATTGAAATTGTGTTGCCACCACACACTAGTCATAAAACTAATTTACAACTTGTATTATTCCAAAACATAAAGCACCATCATACCATTCCATTTTTTCTTTAAAACGGGGATATGATATTTTCCCCATATGGCCCAGCACTATGTTGAAGTGATTGGAATGTCAGGAGTTGAGGAGGATTGTGTAACAAGTGCAAGTAGGAAAACAGTAATGACTCTATTTGCCTTCATAATCAAGGCAGTTCTCTCTGGCAGTGTTCAAGCCTTAGCAGCACTCAATCTGACTCTTTCTGACTTCTGGCTACTTTGTTGTTGTTCTTCTTCTGAAGATTGGCAGCTCTCTCTGGTTTCTTTGGATAGCGCAGAGTGTCAGTGAGAAGAGAGGCAGTTGGTTTGATAGGAACCTGCCATTCATTTACAAACGTGAGCCATAGTCTAGACACTCCTCCTTTTGTAGATATTAGGAGATGAATTAGCACAAAGGGGGAGAATCTATTGCCCCTCTTGTAATTACTAGGATATTAATTAGCACAAAAGGGGAGAATCTATTGCCCTCTTGTAGATACTAGGATATTAATTAGCACAAAAGGGGAGAATCTATTGCCCCTCTTGTAGATACTAGGATATTAATTAGCACAAAAGGGGAGAATCTATTGCCCCTCTTGTAGATACTAGGATATAATTAGCACAAAAGGGGAGAATTATTGCCCTCTTGTAGATACTAGGATATTAATTAGCACAAAGGGGAGAATCTATTGCCCAGCAGCACTCTTCACACAGTTAGAGATTGACCCATTAAGCACTTCAATTGGAACACAACTTAGCCTGGACTCAGCAAACTCCAAAGTTGTTTAAATTTCTATTTTACTGTTATTTTACTAGGCAAAGAAGGTTAAGAACAAATTACAATTTTTGATGACAGCCTAGGAACAGTGGGTTAACTGCCTTGTTCAGGGGAAGAACGACAGCTCGGGGATTCGATCTTGCAACCTTCCGGTCCAACGCTCTAACCACTAGGCTACCTGCCACCCCTACACTTTAACCACTAGGCTACCTGCCGCCCTACACTCTAACCACTAGGCTACCTGCCACCCTACACTTAACCACTAGGCTACCTGCTACCCACACTTTAACCACTAGGCTACCTGCCGCCCTACACTCTAACCACTAGGCTACCTGCCACCCCTACACTTTAACCACTTGGCTACCTGCCACCCTACACTTTAACCAGCCTTATGATTAACGAGACGTGGGTGTGATCATAACAACATACGGGAACTCAAGTCCTTCTGTTCACCTGATTTTAGAATTCCTCACAATCACATGTCGACCGCATTATCACCAAGCGAATTCTCTTAGATTATAATCACAGCCGGATATATTCCCCCCAAGCAGACACATCGATGGCCCTGAACAAACTTTATTTGACTCTATGTAAACTGGAAACCACATATCCTGAGGGTGCATTCATTGTAGCTGGGGATTTTAACAAGGCTAATCTGAAAACAAGACTCCCTAAATTCTATCAGCATATCGATTGTGCAACCAGGGCTGGTAAAACCCTGGATCGTTGTTATTCTAACTTCCGCGACGCATATAAGGCCCTCCTTTCGGAAAAGTTGACCACGACTCCATTTTGTTGCTCCCGCGCTCAGGTCTGTTCAACGCTGGTCCGACCAATCGGAATCTACGCTTCAAGATTGCTTCGATCACGTGGATTGGGATATGTTCTGCATTGCGTCAAACAACAACATTGATGAATACGCTGATTCGGTGAGCGAGTTTATTAGCAAGTGCATCGGCGATGTCGTACCCACAGCAGCTATTAAAACATTCCCAAACCAGAAACCGTGGATTGATGGCAGCATTCGCGCGAAACTGAAAGCGCGAACCACTGCTTTTAACCAGGGCAAGGTGACCGAAAACATGACCGAATACAAACAGTGTAGCTATTCCCTCCACAAGGCAATCAAACAAGCTAAGCGTCAGTATAGAGACAAAGTAGAGTCGCAATTCAACGGCTCAGACACAAGAGGTATGTGGCAGGCTCTACAGTCAATCACGGATTACAAAAAGAAAACCAGCCCAGTCGCGGACCAGGATATCTTGCTCCCAGACAGACTAAACAACTTCTTTGCTCGCTTTGAGGACAATACAGTGCCACTGACACGGCCCGCTACCAAAACCTGCGGACTCTCCTTCACTGCAGCCGACGTGAGTAAAACATTTAAACGTGTTAACCCTCGCAAGGCTGCAGGCCCAGACGGCATCCCCAACCGCGTCCTCAGAGCATGCGCAYACCAGCTGGCTGGTGTGTTTACGGACATATTCAATCAATCCTTATCCCAGTCTGCTGTTCCCACATGCTTCAAGAGGGCCACCATTGTTCCTGTTCCCAAGAAAGCTAAGGTAACTGAGATAAACGACTACCGCCCCGTAGCACTCACTTCCGTCATCATGAAGTGCTTTGAGAGACTAGTCAAGGACCATATCACCCACACCCTACCTGACACCATAGACCCACTCCAATTTGCTTACTGCCCCAATAGGTCCACAGACGACGAAATCGCAACCACACTGCACACTGCCCTAACCKATCTGGACAAGAGGAATACCTATGTGAGAATGCTGTTCACCGACTACAGCTCAGCATTTAACACCATAGTACCCTCCAAACTCGTCATCAAGCTCGAGACCCTGGGTCTCGACCCCGCACTGTGCAACTGGGTACTGGACTTCCTGACGGGCTGCTCCCAGGTGGTGAGGGTAGGTAACAARATCTCCACCCCGCTGATCCTCAACACTGGGGCCCCACAAGGGTGTGTTCTGAGCCCTCTCCTGTACTCCCTGTTCACCCACGACTGCGTGGCCATGCACACCTCCAACTCAATCATCAAGTTTGCAGGCGACACTACAGTGGTAGGCTTGATTACCAACAACGACGAGACGGCCTACAGGGAGGAGGTGAGGGCCCTTGGAGTGTGGTGTCAGGAAAATAACCTCACACTCAACGTCAACAAAACAAAGGAGATGATCATGGACTTCAGTAAACAGCAGAGGGACCACCCCCCTATCCACATCAACGGGACAGTAGTGGAGAGGGTAGTACATTTTAAGTTCCTCGGCGTACACATCACGGACAAACTGAATTGGTCCACCCACACAGACAGCGTGGTGAAGAAGGCGCAGCAGCGCCTCTTCAACCTCAGGAGGCTGAAGAAATTCGGCTTGTCACCAAAAGCACTCACAAACTTTTACAGATGCACAATCGAGAGCATCCTGTCGGGCTGTATCACCGCCTGGTACGGCAACTGCTCCGCCCACAACCGTAACTGGGGGCATCACCGGGGGCAAACTACCTGCCCTCCAGGACACCTACACCACCCGATGTCACAGGAAGGCCATAAAGATAATCAAGGACAACAACCACCCAAGCCACTGCCTGTTCACCCCGCTATCATCCAGAAGGTGAGGTCAGTACAGGTACATCAAAGCAGGGACCGAGAGAATGAAAAACAGCTTCTATCTCAAGGCCATCAGACTGTTTGTCACGAACGTCGTAATCCTCCTCGTCTGAGGAGGCGTAAGGATCGGACCAAAGCGCAGCGTGGTTTGATGAATACATACTTGATTTATTTAACGAAGACAAAAAACACTAAACAAACTTACAAAACAACAAAACGAACGTGACGCTATATAACGAAAGTGCAGACACAAGCAACCAACGTATAGACATAGACAATAACCTACAACCCACAATACAAAACAGGCTACCTAAATATGGTTCCCAATCAGAGACAACGCAAAACACCTGCCTCTGATTGAGAACCATATCAGGCCAAACACAGAAATAGACAAACTAGACATACAACATAGAATGCCCACACAGATCACACCCTGACCAAACAAAACATAGAAACATACAAAGCAAACTATGGTCAGGGTGTGACACTGTTAAACAGCCACCACTAACATTGAGTGGCTGCTGCCAACATACTGACTCAACTCCAGCCACTTTAATATTGGAAAAATGTATGTAAAAAATGTACCACTAGCCACTTTAAACAATGCCACTTAATATAATGTTTACATACCCTACATTACTCATCTCATATGTACAGTGGGGCAAAAAAGTATTTAGTCAGCCACCAATTGTGCAAGTTCTCCCACTTAAAAAGATGAGAGAGGCCTGTAATTTGCATCATAGGTACACTTCAACTATGACAGACAAAATGAGAAAAATAAATCCAGAAAATCACATTGTAGGATTTTTAATGAATTTATTTGCAAATTATGGTGGAAAATAAGTATTTGGTCAATAACAAAAGTTTAATACTTTCAATACTTTGTTATATACCCTTTGTTGGCAATGACAGAGGTCAAACGTTTTCTGTAAGTCTTCACAATGTTTTCACACTCCTCCATGCAGATCTCCTCTAGAGCAGTGATGTTTTGGGGCTGTTGCTGGGCAACACGGACTTTCAACCTCCTCCAAAGATTTTCTATGGGGTTGAGATCTGGAGACTGGCTAGGCCACTCCAGGACCTTGAAATGCTTCTTACGAAGCCACTCCTTCGTTGCCCGGGCGGTGTGTTTGGGATCATTGTCATGCTGAAAGWCCCAGCCACGTTTCATCTTCAATGCCCTTGCTGATGGAAGGAGGATTTCACTCAAAATCTCACGATACATGGCCCCATTCATTCTTTCCTTTACACGGATCAGTCGTCCTGGTCCCTTTGCAGAAAAACAGCCCCAAAGCAMGATGTTTCCACCCCCATGCTTCACAGTAGGTATGGTGTTCTTTGGATGCAACTCAGCATTCTTTGTCCTCCAAACACGACGAGTTGAGTTTTCTGGGTCATCCAAATGCTCTCTAGCAAACTTCAGACGGGCCTGGACATGTACTGGCTTAAGCAGGGGGACACGTCTGGCACTGCAGGATTTGAGTCCCTGGCGGCGTAGTGTGTTACTGATGGTAGGCTTTGTTACTTTGGTCCCAGCTCTGCAGGTCATTCACTAGGTCCCCCCGTGTGGTTCTGGGATTTTTGCTCACCGTTCTTGTGATCATTTTGACCCCACGGGGTGAGATCTTGCGTGGAGCCCCAGATCGAGGGAGATTATCAGTGGTCTTGTATGTCTTCCATTTCCTAATAATTGCTCCCACAGTTGATTTCTTCAAACCAAGCTGCTTACCTATTGCAGATTCAGTCTTCCCAGCCTGGTGCAGGTCTACAATTTTGTTTCTGGTGTCCTTTGACAGCTCTTTGGTCTTGGCCATAGTGGAGTTTGGAGTGTGACTGTTTGAGGTTGTGGACAGGTGTCTTTTATACTGATAACAAGTTCAAACAGGTGCCATTAATACAGGTAACGAGTGGAGGACAGAGGAGCCTCTTAAAGAAGAAGTTACAGGCCTGTGAGAGCCAGAAATCTTGCTTGTTTGTAGGTGACCAAATACTTATTTTCCACCATAATTTGCAAATACATTCATAAAAAATCCTACAATGTGATTTTCTGGATTTTTTTTTCTCATTTTGTGTCATAGTTGAAGTGTACCTATGATGAATATTACAGGCCTCTCTCAACTTTTTAAGTGGGAGAACTTGCACAATTGGTGGCTGACTAAATACTTTTTTGCCCCACTGTATATACTGTACTCGATACCATCTACTGCATCTTGCCTATGCCGTTCTGTACCATCACTCATTCATATATCTTTATGTACATATTCTTCATCCCTTTACACTTGTGTGTATAAGGTAGTTGTTGTGAAATTGTTAGGTTAGATTACTCGTTGGTTATTACTGCATTGTCGGAACTAGAAGCACAAGCATTTCGCTACACTCGTATTAACATCTGATGTGTATGTGACAAATAACATTTCATTTGATTCATAGTGTTTTATTTTTCATTTTTACAAATGTTAGAATTTTGACATTACAGAGTATATTGTGTAGATTGTTGACAAAAAATGACAAATCCATTTTAATCCCACCTTGTAACACAACACAATGTGGAAAAGGTCAAGTGGTGTGAATCATTTCTGTGTTCCAGGACCTCTGCCTTACTCTGGCCTGGACTTCATTCTCCATTCCATCAATAGGACCCTCACCCTCTCTTACTACATCCCCTTGAGTTCTGATCTCTCCTGGTCTGTACCGACTGTACATGTTTGTTATCCGTCTATGGAGAAGACGGTAATAAGATAATAAAAATCTTGGGGAATTCACTCCAGACCAGTGGCTTACACAGAAAACCAGACCTATTACAATGAGCACCACCATGACCACCCCCGTTATGCATGGGGACCATGTCCCTGTGTCCTCAGAGGGCTTTTCTTGAACAGTGATGGTGAGAGTGACAGCTTCAGGGTTTCCCCTCGTCTGTTTGTCAGGGCCGACGAAGCACTGGTAGGTCCCCTGATCAGAAAGGCTTATGTTAGTGAGGGTGAGGGAAAGATCACCTTTACTGTGGCCATCTTTGGACACAGATGCTCTGTCCTCAAACCCAGGGTCAAAGGTAGTATGCCCTGCTTCGACCTTCAGCACAGATGTTTGAACATCTTTTTGCCAATGGAAGTTTATTTCACTGTCAGTTATGCCATGGCAGTGAAGAGTGACATTTTCTCCAACATGGGCAGATATTTTAGTGGGGACCAAAACTTCTAGTTTTACATCGTGTAAAACCGTGTTGTTGCAGACACACTCATACCACCCCTTGTCATTGTACTCAGCTGAGGAGATGGTGAGAGAGAGGTTTCCATTCTGGAGTTTAACCCTGTTCTCATAGCCTTCTCCTGAGGTTAAAACCCCTCGGTCAAGTTCAGCAACCGTCTTCTTGATGATGCCCCCTGATGGACCATCCTGATTACGCCTCCACTCGATGACACCATCATGGCATAGTCCAGAGAAGGGGAGTGTGATAGGGTCATTTAAAATCCCTGTCATATAAGTAGGAAGAGACAAGGTGGATTCAGAAACAAGTGCAAGTAAGAAAACAATAAGAACTCCAGTTGCCTTCCAAGACATGGTTGATATCTGTCTGGAAGTGCTCAAAGCCATGGTTGAAATCTGTCTGGAAGTGCTCAATGCCTAACAGATGGATATTTAGCACCTGTTATTATTTTCTCTTCAACAAATTGATCTGGGGAGTGGTTTCACTTTTTGAAGATTCTTATTCACAAAAACAGTGGCGGCAACAGACATTTTTCACTGTGGTAACTAAAGGGTAAATTTGCTTGAGGCTGCTAGGCTAATCTTAACGGGGGCTTCTGCAGCGTCTCCCTGGAAACTCCGGTGTTCACAAAGCTCAAAGTCGTCCCAAGTAAGAAGCATTCAGCTGTAGTCTCCAGTAGTTCCAGGATGTGTTGTCTGTCTCAAGTCCTGCATCTGAAATATACATAATAGGTGAAATATAAAGCTTTCTTGCAGTCATATGAAACAAGATCTAAATCAGATGCATGTTTTGTATTGAACTGTGGCGATCACCCCACTGAACTGACATTGATGGATGGCCACTTGCACATATCAGGCTCACTAGTTACTAATTATAGCTCATGTTGCAATGAAGGTGCCTGTAGGAGTGTTAAGTATCCAGCAGCAGATGTCGCAGGTCCAGAAAGCGGGAAAACACCCTCTTCCTATTCCTGAAGGGGGGATTCCAACCCGGGTTAAGGATGCATAAATAGAACGTAATTCCCTTTTAATGTACTTTTCTCTCTACGCATATTCTGACCATGAACTTAAGTATGAGGATCGCATGCTATTCACCAGCTAGCTATTCACCAGCTAACTATTCACCAGCTAGCTATTCACCAGCTAACTATTCACCAGCTAACTATTCACCAGCTAGCTATTCACCAGCTAGCTATTCACCAGCTAACTATTCACCAGCTAACTATTCACCAGCTAACTATGCTAACTATTCACCAGCTAACTATTCACCAGCTAACTATGCTAACTATTCACCAGCTAACTATTCACCAGCTAGCTATTCACCAGCGAACTATTCACTAGCTAACTATGCTAACTATTCACCAGCTAACTATTCACCAGCTAACTATGCTAACTATTCACCAGCTAGCTGTTCACCAGCTAACTATCATAGCTAACTATGCTAATATTCACCAGCTTAACTATTACCAGCTAACTATTCAGCTCCACTAGCTGTTCACCAGCTAACTATTCACCGCAGCTAGCTGTTCACCAGCTAACTATTCACCAGCTAACTATCACTAGCTAACTATGCTAACTATTCACCAGCTAGTATTCACCAGCTACCTATTCACTAGCTAACTTTTTAACTATTCACAAGCTAGCTATTCACCAGCTAGCTATTCACTAGCTAACTATGCTAACTATTCACCAGCTAACTATGCTAACTAATTCACACAGCTAACTATTCACCAGCTAGCTATTCACCCAGCTAACTATGCTAACTATTCACTAGCTAACTATGCTAATTATTCACCAGCTAACTATTCACCAGCTAACTATGCTAACTATTCACACCCTAACTATTACACAGCTAGCTATTCACCAGCTAACTATGCTAACTATTCACTAGCTAACTATGCTAACTATTCACCAGCTAACTATGCTAACTATTCACCAGCTAACTATTCACCAGCTAGTCTGTTCACCAGCTAACTATTCACCAGCTAACTATTTGTTTGGGGTGACGATCACATAAATAAAGGTGTCTACAGTTATGCCGTATTCTGACCTTGACTTCATTCCCGTGATGTAACCGTGAATAAAGTTGAGCAACATGTCGGTTCCAAGTGGAACAACAATCTACTTAATTCTTTCAGGTAAAAATAACACGATTACTTCTTAGCACTGCAATTTACAAAGTGATAAGATCTACTGATAAGAGGTATATGAGTATGACGTTTGAATACGGGGATTGTAAAAATAAATGACATATATGATATTCCACAGTGAAGTGTATTAAATGCTGGCGTTATGACTTGCAGGGATTACATTTGGAGATCCAAGCTGTAGGCTTCAGTAGCCATGTACAAATTATAGTATAGCACCAAACCTATCTAGTTGATTTATGATTTGTATGTTTTATTTATATGCCTGGACTTTTGACTGTATTTTTTACCATTTGTAGATATTTGTAAATATTAGCCACTCACCGTAGCCACCATCAGTTATACCCACATACATTTATAACTGTCATTTTAGTGTTAGTTTCCTTATTAGTTTATTATAGCTTATTATTATAATTTTCATCATGTAACTCTCAACATATCCCAACAGCAACTTACAATGTTTCCCTTTTTCTACACTCTCTGTGAATGTTCGTGGGCTGTAGCCATGACGCCAGGCTGGCTTGACTGGAACTAACTACATTAATTAAACTATTAAAACATCCTAAAAAAACAGCAATGATATAATTACACTCCGCTGAACTTGGTGTTTCATATCATATGCGTTTATAACTCGCTCACCGTGATGGTAACGTTGAAAATATGTCGTTTATCTGGTGCTTCTCTGCAGTTTTCATTTGGTTTGACTCTCTCATTCAACTGACTCTATAGCAACCACCAGAGCGAGCGGCTCCCTCTGCAGCCCGAAACAAGCACAACACCTTAACAATAAATACTATAAATTATTACAAAATGCCAAAGATTAGGTTAACATATATTTCACTCTCTCCAACATTTCAGGTTGGCGACACATGGAACCAAAACATTATCAAAAAAAGGTACTATTAATGAAGAAAATAGGATCCCTTTTTCACAGCAACTAATTCCCTTTTTCTTTGATGTTACAGACAAACTACGACCAACAATAGTAGCCTGCCTCTGACTTTATCAGAAACTTTCCCATACTGGTGTATAAATTAATTAATCAATATAATACCAACAGAACTCTTTTGACCTTGGGGGTGTTTATTTATTTCATGCATTATACTTCCATTGTACTATGGTAACGCACAATTAATAAAGATGTTATGATCATTTTTTAAATTAATTATTTGTTGTRATGTCAAGCAAKACTGTATTCAAAGTGCCCACTATTATATTCTAATTAAAGAATTAGAATAATCATTCCATTTCCATGATTCCAACAGTTCAACCAAGTGTTTTGTCTAGATCGCAAGTCATGTCACAATTGCAACATTTGTTTTGAAGTAAGGCCTAGATATCGTGCAGCCCATATCGTGCAGCCCTATGTGGCAGTGTGGAAATTATCTCAAATGAGTGCAGGAAATGTAGAAATTGATGAAAAATAATTTTTGGTTGAAGTTGAATTGAACAGTATAAAACTACATGAATGGAGAAAGATCCATTGAAATTGTGTTGCCACCCACACACTAGTCATAAAACTAATTTACAACTTGTATTATTCCAAAACATAAAGCACCATCATACCATTCCATTTTTTCTTTAAATACGGGGATATGATATTTTCCCCATATGGCCCAGCACTATGTTGAAGTGATTGGAATGTCAGGAGTTGAGGAGGATTGTGTAACAAGTGCAAGTAGGAAAACAGTAATGACTCTATTTGCCTTCATAATCAAGGCAGTTCTCTCTGGCAGTGTTCAAGCCTTAGCAGCACTCAATCTGACTCTTTCTGACTTCTGGCTACTTTGTTGTTGTTCTTCTTCTGAAGATTGGCAGCTCTCTTCTGGTTTCTTTGGATAGCTCAGAGTGTCAGTGAGAAGAGAGGCAGTTGGTTTGATAGGAACCTGCCATTCATTTACAAACGTGAGCCATAGTCTAGACACTCCTCCTTTTGTAGATATTAGGAGATGAATTAGCACAAAGGGGGAGAATCTATTGCCCCTCTTGTAGATACTAGGATATTAATTAGCACAAAGGGGGAAGAATCTATTGCCCCTCTTGTAAGATACTAGGATATTAATTAGCACAAAGGGGGAGAATCTATTGCCCTCTTGTAGATACTAGGATATTAATTAGCACAAAGGGGGAGAATCTATTGCCCCTCTTGTAGAATACTAGGATATTAATTAGCACAAAGGGGAGAATCTATTGCCCTCTTGTAGATACTAGGATATTAATTAGCACAAAAGGGGAGAATCTATTGCCCTCTTGTAGATACTAGGATATTAATTAGCACAAAAGGGGAGAATCTATTGCCCCTCTTGTAGATACTAGGATATTAATTAGCACAAAGGGGAGAATCTAATTTGCCAGGGGCAGCAGCTCTTCCACACAGTTAGAGATTGACCCATTAAGCACTTCAATTGGAACACAACTTAGCCTGGACTCAGCAAACTCCAAAGTTGTTTAAATTTCATTGTTATTTTACTAGGCAAGTCAGTTAAAAACAAATTCTAATTTTCAATGATGGCCTAGGAACAGTGGGTTAACTGCTTGTTCAGGGGCAGAAAGACAGATTTTTAACTTGTCAGCTCGGGGATTTGATCTTGCCAACCTTCTGGTTATTAGTCCAACGCTCTACCACTAGGCTATCTGCACCCCTACATTCTAACCACTAGGCTATCTGCCACCCCTACACTCTAACCACTGGCTATCTGCCACCCCTACATTCTAACCACTAGGCTATCTGCCACCCTACACTCTAACCACTAGGCTCCTGTCACCCCTACACTCTAACCACTAGGCTATCTGCCACCCCTACACTCTAACCACTAGTCTACTGCCACCCCTACACTCTAACCACTAGGCATCTGCCACCCTACACTCTAACCACTAGGCTATCTGCCACCCTACACTCTAACCTAGGCTATCTGCCACCCCTACACTCTAACCACTAGGCTACTGCCACCCCTACACTCTAACCACTAGTCTACTCTGCCACCCTCACCTCTAACCACTAGGCTATCTGCCACCTACACTCTAACCACTAGGCTTACCTGCCACCGCCTACACTCTAACCACTAGGCTCACCTGCAGCCCCTACACTCTAACCACTAGGCTACCTGCCCCCCATACACTCTAACCACTTTGGCTACTGCCACCCCTACACTCTAACCCTAGGTACCTGCCACCCCATACACTCTAACCACTTGGACCTGCCACCCTACACTCTAACCATAGTACCTGCCACCCCCTACACTACTAACCACTTAGGCTACCTGCCACCCTACACCCTAACCACTTGGCTACCGCTGCCTCTACCCTCTAACCACTACCTGCCACCCCTACACTCTAACCACTAGGCTACCTGCTGCCTCTAACACTCTAACCACTAGGCTACCTGCTGCCTCTACACTACATCTACCAACTAACCTGCGCCCTAACACTCTAACCACTAGGCTACCTGCCGCCCTACACACTCTAACCACTAGGCTACCTGCCACCCTACACTCTAACCACTAGGCTACTGCCACCCCTACACTCCTAACCACTAGGCTACCTGCCACCCCTACACCCTAACCACTAGGCTACCTGCCGCCCTACACTCTAACACTACTCTAAACTGCTGCCTCTACACTCTAACCAATACTGCCACCCCTACACTCTAACCACTAGGCTACCTGCTGCTCTACACTCTAACCATACCTGCCACCCCTACACTCTACCACTTAAGGCTACCTGCACCCCTACACTCTAAACCACTAGGCTACCTGCCACCCGGCTACCGCCACTACCTAACCACTAGGCTACCTGCCGCCCACCACTCCGGCTCCTACACCCTAACCACTAGGCTACCTGCCGCCCCTACACTCTAACCACTAGGCTACCTGCCGCCCCTACACTCTAACCACTAGGCTACCTGCCGCCCCTACACTCTAACCACTAGGCTACCTGCCGCCCTACACTCTAACCACTAGGCTAACTGCCACCCTACACTCTAACCACTAGGCTACCTGCCACCCCTACACTCTAACCACTAGGCTACCTGCCGCCCCTACACTCTAACCACTAGGCTACCTGCCACCCCTACACTCTAACCACTAGGCTACCTGCCACCCCTACACCCTAACCACTAGGCTATCTAGGGACAACACCCACTGTAGTATTTTCAGCCACAGCCACTTAAGGTAATGGTTATACACAATGACATTTCCAATAAGATGTTCTCAAATACATTAGAACTATACAAAGAAGTTACTGACATTAACTTCTTACTTAACACATTTTAAACACAAATAATTACTGTTTATAATAATTATACAAAGACTCAGGGGAGACACGGCCTGAGCCCAACCCTGTCCTGGATTCACTAGCAGGCCTACTGTCCTGGATGCCCAGCAGGGTTACTGCTACTGTCCTGGATGCCCAGCAGGGTTACTGCTACTGTCCTGGATGCCCAGCAGGGTTACTGCTACTGTCCTGGATGCCCAGCAGGCCTACTGCCAGGCCTACTGTCCCTGGGGAAGACTGGGTGGATATGGTGGCTGGCAAACCCTGCTGGCCGAGGCAGGAAGTGTGGTGGGGGGTGACATATAGTCTACCATCTCCATCTGCATGGCCTGGATGAGCCAGGGGTTATACATCACTGTCTACATCCCTGCCATCTGAGAATATAGGGCACATGTGTCAAACTCATTCCATGGAGGGCAGAGTGTCTGCAGGTTTTCACCCCTCTCTTATACCTGATTGATCAATTAAGGTCATTGATTAGTTAGAAACTCCCCTCACCTGGTTGTCTAGGTCTTAATTGGACACAAAGTGAAGGGAAATATCAAAAACCAGCATACACTCAGTCCTCCATGGAATGAGTTTGACAACCCTGATTTAGGGCCCAGGGCATCAGCTTGGATCAGGGCCTTAGTCTCGGACTGTTTTCCCACTTTAATAACTAAAGTTTGTTTAATTTAAAATACAGTTGAGAATGTCTCAAACACTAATCAAGGTAGAACTGGTGTGTGGATACAAACTGAAATACAACAGAAAGTGTGTAGAGTTATCCTGGGTTTCAGTCTGTTTCTGATCTCCTACCAACTCCTTAGTGGAACTGTGATGTCACGTCTTCATAATGAGAGCACAAACTGTTCTGGGATCAGGCTAGTGTAGAGCTGCATGGGAATGTAATGTATATGAAAGGGATGTGTCATGTTTCCCTCTTCCATCAACAAGTCAAGTACAATATGAACTACAGAATAGCAACTTTATTGTTGCCTTTGAAGGAAAGATAAATGTTTGCTGCATTTTCACTGGGGTATACATATGAGGTGACACACAAGCCAAGTTCCCATAGTCATCCATCACTATGGGAAAGACCCGATAATACAGTAATGATGTGCGACAAAAGGTTGTTGAGCCGCACAAATCAGGAAATGGCTATAAGCAAATAGCTCAATGGTTGAAAATGCACATTTCCACTATCAGAGCAATAATTAAGACGTTTAAAGCAACTGGAGATGTTAACAATGGGCCTGGAAGAGGAAGTTCCAAGGAAAGTGGGCCTGGAAGAGGAAGTTCCAAGGAAAGTGGGCCTGGAAGAGGAAGTTCCAAGGAAAGTGTCTCTATATTGACCCCACGCACAGTGAGGAAGATGGTTTGAGTGGCCAAAAAATCTCCAAGTATCACAGCTGGAGAATTACATACATTAGTTGGGTCCTGGGGTCAGAAAGTCTCCAAAACTACGATCAGACGCCGCCTACATAACCACAAGTTGTTTGGGAGGGTTGCCATAAAAAAAAACTTTGCTGTCATCAAACTACAAACTCAAGTGCCTACAGTTTGCCAAACGTTAATGGGACCGGGTTCTGTCAGATGAGACCAAAATAGAGCGTCCTGGACAACTTGTTAGGATACATATTATCATGGACTCCATCAAGTACCAGCAGATATTAATTTAAAACCTGACTGCTTCTGCCAGGAAGCTTAAACTGGGCCGGGGTTGGATCTTCCAGCAGGACAATGATCCAAAGCACACCTCCACATCAACACAGAAATGGTTCACTGACCACAGAATCAAGGTTTTTCCATGGCCATCCCAGTCCCCTGACCTAAACCCCATAGAAAACTTGCGAGATGAGCTGAAGAGGACAGTCCACAAGCGTGGACCTCAGGATCTGAAGAATCTGGAGACGTTCTGTATGGAGGAATGGTCTCAGATCTCTTCTAAATATTGATGAAATAAAACATTTTCCTCATCAATCTACACACAATACCCCATAATGACAAAGCAAAAACAGGTTTTTATAGATACATTTAATCCATTTAAGAATAAGGCTGTAATGTAACAAAAGGTGTAGAAAGTCAAGGGGTCTGAATACTTTCTGAATGCACTGTATAATATAAAAGGAGCAGCAAAGAATAAATGCAGAACTGGGTGGTGGACATTCTACCCTTAATCAATAGTGAGGAGAGGCTAAATGAATAATCAATCAAGGTATTACTTTTCTTAAAAGACTTGTTATAACGAGGAGGCTGGTCACCCCACCCCTACAGGTGGTGGAGTAAGAGCCCCCTGAGTGGAGTTAGCTTCTGGGTTATATACTGTCTCAGGATAGGTGCAACCACATACAACGGTTCCAAACACCAACCCCCACACATCCTGTGCCAGACCTTGGCCCCAAATACAAATAATTTGTTTTGTTCAGTACTAAGAATTTAGGACATTTGTTTTTACTTAGTTTCCACCTTGAACTAGGGGAGAGAACAATCTCCCCTTAGGAGGAGATGACTGACGCATAGACACTGTGGAGACAAGTGATTGGTTCCCCATTACTCACGCCACCCCTTCACATGGTTTGCAATAAAGACACACAGTTCACATATGGAAACAATGTTTCCTTCTGACCTCCTTTGCCATACTCCTTGCTGATATTCTGCATAGCAACAGGGACATGGTGATAGACAAGCCTGACTTCTCCCCTCTATGGACCCCAGGTGACTGAGGCCCATATGGGAGGAAGTGCAGCTGCCAACACCAGTCCGAACGAAGACATTCTAATAACAAGAGTGTCAACAGTTCAATCATATAAGAATATTCTGCAACAAAAACCATCTTAATTATCTTTGTTACTTAGCTTATATGAGTTAGATAAAGAAACTCAAGCCCAATGCCTAGTTTTAAAGAAGGATATTTTAGTACACAAGCATTAGTAGGGTTTAACAAAACATTTCCCTCACAACTGTACAAAATGTCCATGATATTTACTGTGCAAAATGTCCATGATCTAAAGTCAAACATTTGGCCTTCTAACAATCTCTAATCACAGAATAGCTGTGATATATTAGCCATATACCACAATCTCTAATCACAGAATAGCTGTTATATATTGGCCATATACCACAATCTCTAATCACAGAATAGCTGTGATATATTGGCCATATACCACAATCTCCCGAGGTGCCTTATTGCTAATATAAACTGGTTACCAACTTAATTAGAGTGTTCCGTCGAGCCTAAGAACAGCCCTTAGCCGTGGTATATTAGCCATATACCACACCTTCTTGGGCCTTATTGCTTAAATAATAAACTGGTCTATTTGGTCCTTTAATGCACCTGATAAAATAAGTTCCACTTTGGTCCTTTAATGCACCTGATTAAATAAGTTCCACTTTGGTCCTTTAATGCACCTGATTAAATAAGTTCCACTTTTGTCCTTTAAATGCACCTGATTAAATAAGTTCCACTTTGTCCTTTATGCACTGATAAATAAGTTCCACTTTGGTCCTTTAATGCACCTGATAAATAAGTTCCACTTTGGTCCTTTAATGCACGTGAATTAAATAACACTTATTGTCAAACATCTTGTGATGTTAAAGGCACATTGGTGAATCACAGTGTAGCTGCTCTAGCACCACAAGGACGCTGCCCATACTTCAAGTTGCATTCCTTAGGTAGACAAAGCAGGTTGACTGGCAGGTGTACCATGTGGAAAATGCACATATTAGTAGGAATATTAAGACAATAGCTCACAATCAGGTTATGGTAAAATGCACTTTGAACTGCATTCTGCACAAGATATGTGCTACATAAATACATTTTGATCTGGTATCGACTCGTTCCAGGGCCTGGGGGTGCTTCACTACCCCACACCCCCTGAGAGTTCGTCATCCTGCGTAATAAATAAGTTCCTGATATCACAGTATAGCATATCAGGTGAAGAGCATTACACTCAGATCACAGTAAAACAAGCCTCAAAGGCTGTCCAAATTACCAGTTATGTACCAGTAATGCTACCAAGTAGTTTCCAGGGTTGCTACACATCTCATCCTGAGAATTCATTCCTGGGAATAGGTCAGTCTTCCAGGGCATTGGTGGGCAGGCTGGGAGAGAGGGAGATCCCTCAGTAGCTTTGGGGACAGCCTTGGAGATCCTCAGTAGCTTTGGGGACAGGGTCTGGGGTAGAGGGAGGGTCCCTCAGTACTTTGGGGACAGGGCTGGGGTAGGGGAGGTCCTCATAGCTTTGGGGACAGGGTCTGGGGTACAGAAGGTCTCTATCGTAGCCGTTTGTTTGGGTGGAAAGTCCTTCGGGCTTTGGGCAGGCTGGGTAAACTAGAACTCAATATGTGGCATTGGGCCAAGGCCTGGTAAAAGACATCTAATCTGTGCATTGGGGCAAGGCCTGGGGTACAAACATCAATATGTTGGCCATTGGGGCAATGGGGGGGGGCCTGGGGTGAACAGAACTCATTCTGTGGCTCTGTTGGGGCAAGGCTGGGGTAACAACATCACATATGTGGCATTGGGGCCAAGCGCTGGGGTAAAGAACATCAACATCTGTGGCATTTGGGGGCAAGGCCTGGGGTAACAGAACATCAATATGTGGCATTGGGGGCAAGGCCTGGGGTAACAGAACATCAATATGTGGCATTGGGGGCAAGGCCTGGGGCAGAAAGAGGTCTTTCCAGAGCCCTGATGACAGCGGGCGAATCTGATGAAAAATAAACACGTGGCCCTGTCCCACTCTTGTCTTCTTCCATTTCGGACTCATGCTCCCTATCCTGTTCCACGTGGACCATTCACCCCTTGCTCTGCCATCTCAATAAACAGGGACAACCTCTCATCTTTAGAATCAGCAGGCCTCTCTTGGTGCTCTTCTGGAATCATAGCGATTGCTCTCTGTCTTGTGCTGGGTGCTTGATCCCACTTCTGGACAGTAACAGGATTGAAATCTTGAATTTGAACTATTTTTGACACAGAGAAAACTGCCCACACATATGGCCCCACATATGAACCCACATATGAACCCACATATGAACCCCACCAAAACCACTTGATAAATGGTAAACGTTCCAGCCTCCTCTGATTGCTTTTCTTCAACTTTGACAGTGAGATTGAAAGAGTCTGGATGTCCTCTCTGTCTCAGCCTATCAGTAGAGGCGATGAAGAAGCACTGGTATACCCCCTGATCAGCGAGGCGCAAGTCAGCGATGGTGACGGAATGGTCTCCGTGTCGGGAACCATCCAAGGATACAGATGCCCTGTCCTTAAACCCAGGGCCAAAGACAAAATGCCCTGCCGTGACATTCAGCACAGTCTCTCCATCCTTTTCCCAATAGATGTCAGCAGTTTGTTTACCGGTTAAGCCATGGCAGGTAAGTGTCACATTTTCTCCAACATGAGCAGCTTTTTTAATGGAGGACAAAACCACTAGCATAACATCCTGTGGACGTTGTTCACTGTTGCAGTAACACTCATACCATCCATTGTCGTTAAATACAACAGAGGTGATGCTGAGATCGAGGTCTAGGTCTCCGCGTTTAACCCGGTCCTTAAAGTCCTCTCCTTGTGTGAGTCGGCCAGTTCCTTGATCAAGATGAGCGACCAATGTGGAAGGTAGAAAGTCTTGTGGCGCAGTCTTCTGACGATACCTCCATTCCACGGCACCCTCACATGATCCAGTGAACCGGAGTGTGACAGGGGCATTCACATGCACTTCAATTGATTGAGGCGAGTTGGATTCTGCGCCGTAATATAATACATGGAAGAAACAAGCGACAAACCTTTGCTTTAAAAAACGAATCATGGTTTTGCTGAAGGTGGTGCTCAAGCTAGGCTTCAAATTCCTCTGCTGTTGTAGCGGTAACGCTATTAGTTAGCTCAGCTAGCTTCACACTCAGCTGTAAATCTGACTTTTTAAAACTCCTCCGAATAAATTATGGGTTTACGAAATAGCTTAAATGAATCCTGCGTTAAATATGTTTACAAAGCTTTGCATCGGTTTAAAAACAAATAGCTAGGCGGACCACGTTGCTGACCTGCCGGTGTTTATTTTCGGGAAATTTTTTAAACTGACGTCACACGTCACTTTTTTTTTTTCAAACAAAGTAAATACTGGAACAAACAAAAAAAATAAAAAAAATAAACAATTCTAGTGCAATTGTAATCACTCTGAAAAAGTCTTATTCTAGTGATTTAGGATAATATTATTCTTGTTATTGTTCACTGGGGTTAATGTTTTAATAAAATAGTTAAATTCAATCAAAAAAATGTGTAATTTTGGTATAGAGCCTCTTCTGTATCATCTTTTTGTCTGTTGTGATGCTGAGAACAGACAGATCTTAACGACTATAATAGGCCTACAGTAAATAGTAGGTTAAAAACAAGCACAGAAATGACATTATTATTATGCTGTATTAGCATAACAGTATTATGAATTCCAGAAGATAACGTAACAATACATGTGTGATGTACAATGTCCTAGTTCCCTTAACCTAACGTAAGTGCATATCTGAAAAGACATATAGGTTTAAACCTTAAATCAAACATGGAGAGCCCCAGCCTAAGACCCTCCCAGCCCCGGCCCATTCAAGGCATTACAGTGATTGGTAGACAGCAGGTTGACTGACAGGTGGACCCCTGTAGAACGTGCACAATATAGGAAGATAAAAATGATTTTGCAAATACTTCCTCTTCACTTACTGTATATGTGATAACATTCATTTCCGGTGGCACATGGCCTAACCGTATCCTTTAATTAGCACTGCACAGGCCAACACAAATTCTACTACTCAAAACAGTTTTATCTCTTGTATATTTTTAAGCCTTAAAGTGGGGGCATCGACTAGCTCTTCCACACCCGCCTTCATGCGTTCCTCCATGCCCATGTGGGCTCATTCACCTCGCTGATTTCTAACAGAACATAATCAGACTATTGGGGCTCCTCTAGAAGGCCTCGGATTATCTAGAAGGCCTCGGATTATCTAGAAGGCCTCGGATTATCTAGAAGGCCTCGGATTATCTAGAAGGCCTCGGATTATCTAAAAGGCCTCGGATTATCTAAAGGCCTCTGATTATCTAGAAGGCCTCGGATTATCTAGAAGGCCTCGGATTATCTAAAAGGCCTCGGGTAATCTAGAAGGCCTCGGATTATCTAGAAGGCCTCGGGTTATACTAAAAGCCTCGGGATCTAGAAGGCCTCGGATATATCTAGAAGGCCTTCGGATTATCTAGAAGGCTCTGATTATCTAGAAGGCCTTGATTATCTAGAAGCCTCGATTATCTAGAAGGCCTCGATTATCTAAAAGGCCTCGGGTTATCTAGAAGCCTCGATTATCTAGAAGGCCCTCGGTTATCTTAAGCCTCGGGTATTACGAAGGCCTCGGATTATCTAGAAGGCCTCTGATTATCTAGAAGGCCTCTGATTATCTAGAAGGCCTCGGATATCTAGAAGGCCTCGGATTATCTAGAAGGCCTCGTTATCTAGAAGGCCTCGGTTATCTAGAAGGCCTCGGATTTTCTAGAACCTCGGATTATCTCGAAGGCCTCGATTATCTAGAAGCCTCGGATTATCTAGAAGGCCTCGGATTATCTAAAAGGCCTCGGATTATTCTAAAAGGCCTCGGTTATCTAGAAGGCCTCGGTTATCTAGAAAGGCTCGGTTATCTAGAAGGCCCCGGATTATCTAGAAGCCTCGTTATCTAGAAGGCATCGGATTATCTAGAGGCTCGGATTCTAGAAGCCCTCATGATCTAAAAGGCTCGGTATCTAGAAGCCTCGGTTATCTAGAAGCACTGAGTGTGATGATTCCACTTACTGTTGCGACGTCCATAGGGAGATCTCAGAAAACGTACAAATCTCACTCTGTCTACATGATTACCAATAGCAAACCCTGCTAAGAGTATTACAAACCCTCCTACAAATTATAAGCACCAATTTCAATGTTGTTGACCAGCACTCTTCTTGAACAATGAGAGTGACAGCATCTGTGTTCCGCGCTCTTCAGAGCCAAAGAAGCAGCAGTAGGTCCCCTGATCTGACAGCTTAAGATAGGGTGATGGAAAGGTCTCCCTGTCGGTAAGCATCTTTGGACACCGACACCCTGTTCTCAACCCAGTCATGAGTCAAATGATGTCCTTGACAGACAAAACGTTCTCTTCATCTGTTTTCCAATAGACGAGTACCTCACTGTAGGAGTTTGTTTCAGTTAAACCATAGAAGTTGAGTTGAAATAGATCCAAATGTAAGCAGGTTTACCTACAACAATGGACTAAAACTACAAATTGTACATCTTCTTGAGTCTTACCGCAGTGACACTCAAACACCCTGGCATTAAAACAAACAGAGGAGTGGTGAGATGGAGGTCTCCATCCCGCGTTTAACCCTGTTCTCAACCCACTCCAGGTGTGAATACCAAAGGCTGTGATCAAGTTTAGCGACCAATGTGGTAGGCCTAATTTCTTCCGATGCAGTCTTCTGACGATACATCCATTCAATGCTATGACCATTGCATGATCCCTTGTTCAGGGGCAGAACGACAGCTTTTTTTACCTTGTCAGCTCAGGATTCGATCTTGCAACTTTTCACCCCTACACCTCTAACCACTAGGCTACCTGCCGCCCTACACTCTAACCACTAGGCTACCTGCCCCCTACACTCTAACCACTAGGCTACCTGCCGCCCCTACACTCTAACCACTAGGCTACCGTCTCCCTACACTCTAACCACTAGGCTACTGTCGCCCCTACACTCTAACCACTAGCTACCTGTCGCCCCTACACTCTAACCACTAGGCTACCTGTCGCCCCTACACTCTAACCACTAGGCTACTGTTCTCCCCTACACTCTAACCACTAGGCTACCTGTCGCCCTACACTCTAACCCCTAGGCTACCTGTCGCCCCTACACTCTAACCACTAGGCTACCTGCCGCCTACACTCTAACCACTAGGCTACCTGTCCCCCTACACTCTAACCACTAGGCTACCTCGCCGCCTTACACTCTAACACTAGCTACCTTGCCGCTACACTCTAACCACTAGGCTACCTGCCGCCCTCTACACTCTAACCACTAGTCTTACCTGCCGCCTCTACACTCTAACCACTAGGCTACCTGCCCCCTACACTCTAACACTAGCTACCTGCCGCCCCTACACTCTAACCACTAGGCACCTGCCGCCTCTACACTCTAACCACTAGGCTACCTGCCGCCTCTACACTCTACCACTAGGCTACCTGTCGCCCCTACACTAACCACTAGTCTACTGCCGCCTCTACACTCTAACCACTAGTCTACCTGCCGCCTCTACACTCTAACCACTAGGCTAACTTCCGCCTCTACACTCTAACCACTAGCATCCTGGTCGCCCTACACTCTAACCACTAGGCTACTGCCGCCTCTACACTCTAAACACTAGGCTACCTGTCGCCCCTACACTCTAACACTAGTCTACCGCCCCTCTACACTCTAAACCACTAGTCTACCTGCCGTCTGTACACTCTAACACTAGGCTACCTGTCGCCCCTACACTAACCACTTAGTCTACCTGCGCCTCTACACTCTAACCACTAGGCTACCTGCCGCTCACACTCTAACCACTAGGCTACCTGTCGCCCTACACTCTAACCTAGTCTACTGGCCGCCTCTACACTAACACTAGGCTACCTGTCGCCCCTACACTCTAACCACTAGGCTACCTGTCGCCCCTACACTCTAACCACTAGGCTACCTGTCGCCCTACACTCGAACCACTAGCTACCGTCTGCCCTACCACTCAACCACTAGGCTACTGCGCGCCTCTACACTCTAACCACTAGGCTACCTCATGTCGCCCTACACTCTACCACTAGTTACTGCGCCTCTACAACTCTAACCACTAGGCTACCTGTCGCCCCTACACTCTAACCACTAGGCTACCTGTCGCCCCTACACTCTAACCACTAGGCTACCTGTCACCCCTACACTCTAACCACTAGGCTACCTGCCCCCTCTACACTCTAACCACTAGGCTACCTGTCGCCTCTACACTCTAACCACTAGGCTACCTGTCACCCCATTCAATAAAAGTCCAAAGTCGTCTAAACTAAAAGCATTCAGCTGCAGTAGGTCGGCAGTATCACATTCCCAGGCACACTGATGTAGGGATGTCAGGCGTTGGGAGTGCTATCTGAAACAATTCATAGAACGGATATTAAAAGGACACTTCACCACCTTTTAAACCTCATATCTCCAGCCCCATACCAGTGTCTATATCTGTGAAAACAGTAATTGTACATGTTCTGTATGTTTAAAAATATAATGAAAAAAATGTCCCCTATAATGTCTTCAGTCAGATTATCAAGTTATATGTTTTTTTAGGATGCTACATTAAAATAAATGTACATCAATACCTTTTGGTCATTTCCTTTCTCCAGCTCTGTTAAAATGCATCTTGGTGGATAGGCTTACAAGTAGTAATCTCAACTTCTCAGCAGCTATAGCTGCTATATGGTTTCATGGCACCGAATAAAGGTGGGGTGGTTGATGGATCGTTTTATTGTCTTTACACAGTGCTTTTATGATGTCCTGGTTCCAAGTTGGGCAGACTGTTGTTTGTTGCTAGGTCATCAGATAGTTATCAAGTCCTTAGTAGTTGGCAGGGGTGGAAATGCGAGAAACACTCAACCCTGAAAAACAAAAATGTGTAATTTATGATTTTCTAAATTATATAATTGTATTTGATTTGACCTTTAATGAGACTAACCTGGTAAAATAGAGATACAAATATATATTTTCCAAGTGATCCAAGTTATTCTAATTCCTTGAATAAATGTGAAAATGCATTCTTACACATCTAAATGATTTAACTCCTAGAACACATGTGTGTAGGGCTATCATCATCACACATTGTGGGCAAAACCATGTTTGGTTCTCTGTCTGTTGTTCTGAGTTATGTTGAAGAATAACAATGAGGTATCTATCATTTGATGTGAAATGGAAACTGTATAAATCATGTGAAACAAATTCTAAACCAATCATCTTTGAAGTATTTTTGTGTTTTCCCTGGTATTCAAATCAAACAGGTTGCTAGACAGTTCCCAAGCATTGCAAATTAGATTTTACTGTTACACTAGCCTACTACATAGTAAATGTATATGGTCTATGTATATTTATTTAACCATGTCAGCCTAGTGATCGAGGACATAAGGAAGGGAAGCAAGCCACATCACAAGCGCAAACTCAAGCGTTGAAGACGGGCCCCAGAGATAGTGGATAAATAAAGATGGTTCACTTTCGCCGTTTACTATATAAAAAAATGTCAGTTCCGGTCTACTTAACGCCGAGGTGGCAATAGCTGCTGGGTCTGGTCTACCTAAGTCAATGACTTTCATTGATTCAGAAAAAGAACAGCAAGTGGGGTGTCTCGCTTACTCGTCCGTCTCTGACACGCAGGCTCTTCAGTAAGGAACCACACGCCCAACTTCTACGTAACGAGGGAGAGAGTAGAACATTATTTTCCAAGATGGCGACGACCATAGACAGCAGCAATGCCGTACAGGCGACAAGCAAAAAGCATCTCGGAATCCCCGAAGCAATATTTGTGGTGGGTAAAATATGAAGTATATACACAGTGTGTCGCTTATAACGTTACTTTGTGAAATAAGGCTCTCAAAATAAATATTCGCCGTTGTCCAGCCTCTATGCTAGCGTGTCACAAATGCTAACTAAGCTAATGCTAGGTAACTAACGTTATCTAGCAAAGTGGTGTTATGTTCATTTACATCCTTTTAGGGAAATAACGCCGACGAAGCCCATTAGCTGGCTTGGCTACCTATCCAATTTCTTTTTGTCATCCAAATGCAATTAAATAGTTATCACCAATTATCTAACGTTAACTACCTTGTATGTCACCATAGGTTTAGTGTGAGAATGACTCGTCTGATATAACTTTAATATTAGCTAAGATAGCTAACGTTATTTTGTCAACCGTTGTAGGAGGATGTCGAGTCGTTTATGAAGCAGCCAGGCAACGACACCGCAGACGCCGTACTGAGGAAACTGGATGAACAGTACCAGAAATACAAATATATGGAGCTCAACTTGGCGCAGAAGAAACAAAGGTAGGCCTCATGCATAGCAACCTTTCTCCGGTACTTTTCTCGGTGTAGTCTACTTTTCTCTGGTAGAATGCAAGATTAGCCTCAAGCAAAACATTAAGAAATGTAGCTTCTTTCCATGAGAAACATGATGGCCATGCATTGGTTTTGCAAAATTACCTTGCTTTTTCAGTGTAAACTCATTTACTTGTGTGTCTGCCAGCCAAATAACGTTTCACTTATGTTGTCTTCTGATAAATTAAGCTATTTTCTGCCGAATGTGTTGCACTAATGTATTTTATGTGAAGGAAAACTATAGTTGCACATCCATGATCACTCTATTGAAGCAAAAAAAAACTACCGTAATTTTCAAAATAAAATGCAGGTGAAATGGTTTAAAACGCGATTTTGTGATGGTCAGCGTTATGAAAAGGCAGATTTTCCGAACTCTAATACCCTGACTACACTACGCGAGCGTTGCAAAAATAAATGTAAGAATATATGTTATTCAATTATTGCTCCAACAAGCGGAGCTAGGGCTAAAATAGAAGTCATTCCTATTTCTGACGCAGATCGCGCTGCAAGTCCTGCCTCTCCCATCTCCTCATTGGTTTATAGAAGCATCATTTTATAGTGCCATCTCCTCATTGGTTATACCCACGTGGGTGATTGAAAGATGAACTGTTTTGCCGGTTGTCATGGTAATACTATGAAAGTGTAGATGCCAATCACCATATAAGGACCTTGTGCATTTGAGGTAAAATAACAACTCAATGTTTATATCCCAGGACAAATTAGCTAGCAACAGCAAGCTAGCTAAATAGCTTGCACTTTCTTGCACTTACTTGCGAACTGGTTTAAACCTTCACAAAAGTTTTGAACAGGCTATATTGCGGCATTAACCAAGAAAGACTAGTGCATACCATACCTAACAAATGACAGCAATAAGCTAATGATATTTATTTTTACAACAGGCCTATGTTAAACTAAATACGGAGCACACAATTTAAAAACACAGATCAAATTTCATTTAGCCAACAAATGTCTCAACAGAATGAAACAAAACATGTTTAGATGAATAAATATGCTTACAACAACAATGATATACAAAAGTAATGATGATGATGATAAAACAGATTATTATCAATAAGAAAAAAATAAAGTTACAAAATGGCATCCTACCTAAAAGGAAGTTGCACAGTAGCCGTGCCAACGCTCTTCTCATCTTTGTCCACTACAATATTAACACTTGTCCATACAGAGGACATTCCCCCTGTAGGCTTCCCCTCTGGGGGAATTCCGACCTGAGTTAAGCGCCTCGTAAATGGAACGTGGGGGGTTATGGTATGGCAGGCATAAGCTATGCACAACGAACACAATTGCATTTTATTGATGGCAATTTGAATACACAGCGACACTGTGACGAGATCCTGAGGCCCATTGTTGTGCCATTCATCCGACGCCATCACCTCATGTTTCAGCATGATAATACACGGCCCCATGTCGCATGGATCTGTACACAATTCCTGGAAGCTGAAAATGTCATAAATTATGCATAAATTCCTACATCTGAATCTCCGACTATAGGCACACTCTCTAACTTTCATTTTACATTATAGGCAGCCTCCTTCACAGTCAACAGTAGCCCAAGGCTTCGCTCTCTCGTGCACGCTCTCTCTCGTTCGTGCGCTCTCTCGCCGCAAGGAGTGAGGGATTGGTGCCGAAGCATGAAATCGGGATGTAGCCTATGATATGCAGCCCCGGCCAGGCTACAGTTTTATTTATCTGTTTTTTTCCCTTCATTTATTTTATCAGCCAATAGGCGGCAATTAGCGGCTGAAGGAAACCCTGAGATGTAATACAATGATTCTAATTCTTCTTCGGTGTTTCTCGCTGCTATCCTCAGGTTGAAAAGCCAGATCCCACAGATCAAGCAGACTCTAGAAATCCTTCGACACATGCAGAAGAAGAAGGTAAACAATATATGTGGTGTTTACTTACTTTGTCTTCTCCTCAGACCTTTCCAGCCCGTCCCCGTTTTCTCCCTACTCCTCCTCCTTGGCTCTTAACTGTTCAATGTTTGCAGACCTGTAAGCAATATGGTGGAAACTATGCTGCTTATCCAGAGCCTTCAGAGGGGGAGGGACTGAGGACAGGAAACCACTGTAGAGTATTGGGATTCACCCTGTGTCCCGCTCCTCTCGTCCAATAGGAAACCACAGACCCGATGGAGACACACTTCCTATTGGCTGACAACGTTTACTGCAAGGCGTCAGTCCCGCCCACCGACAAAGTGTGCCTGTGGCTAGGGGTGAGTACTTTGGGATAGGTCCTCCAGTGGCTAGGGGTGAGTACTTTGGGATAGGTCCTCCAGTGGCTAGGGGTGATTTAACTTTCTTGGTATATTGGTACTTCCATTGTAGCTAGGGTAGTACTTTTGGGATAGTACTCCAGTGGCTAGGGTGATTGTACTTTTGGGATAAGTCCTCCAGTGGCTTAGGGTGAGAGTTACTTTGTGGATATGCGTCTCTCCATGTGGCTAGAGGTGAGTAACTTTGGGGATAGGTCTGTCTCAGTGGATAGGGGTGAGTACTTGGGATAGTGGTCCTTCAGTGGCTGAGGGGTTGAGTACCTTTGGAGATAGGTCCCTCCTCACGCCTGTGCATATATCCAAAGTTGGTGTTGCTTGGACTGATCCCACCTTCTCTTATAATGAAGGCTAGAAGGAGCCCTTGTTTGGGGATCTAATTCCCAGTTTCTCTAGGAAGGAACATTAAGCGAAGCAACTAGTAAAAACTTACAAATTATACTAACCTATTCATACTCTAATACCTCCTCTCTCCCTCCTCCTCCCCTCTCCCCTCGTCTCTCCCCTCTCGCTCCCTCTCTCCCTTCTCTCTCCCCTCTCTCCCCTCTCTCCCCTCTCTCTCCCTCTCTTCCTCTCTTCCCTCTCTCCTCTCTCTCCCTCTCTCTTACTCCTCGTCTCTCTCCTCTCTTCCCTCCAATTCCCCTCGCCCTAGGCCAATGTGATAGTTGGAGTATGAACAGTTCGACGTAGGCCCATGTTCTCTTTCTGGAGAATGAACCTTATTGCGACCGCATCAACGCAACGCTTGGCACTCCCTGGAGAAGACCTGGACTTCCATCACGAAGGACCAGTTCACTTACCTACTCGAAGTCAGTATCCTACGGTTCCTAATATAGGCACACTCACCCAGGTGATATGGGTGAAACAGGTCTCGAGGCGGAGAAGTAGTTGTATGCTGCAAAAGTGTTCTGAAGTTCAAAAGTTTCTTTTCAGTGCCTAGGGTGAAAAAAATATGTGTCTGTTGGTCCGTCCAAGAGAGTTTGGGAAACAGTCTGATTTAAGTTGATGTATGTGAACTGTATTCCTGAAGCCAGCATATAGGCCTAGCCAGCATGGGTTTAGTGGGCGGCGTGGGTTAGTGGGCGGTGTGGGTTAGTGGGCGGTGTGGGTTAGTGGGCGGCGTGGGTTAGTGGGCGGCGTGGGTTAGTGGGCGGCGTGGGTTAGTGGGCAGCGTGGGTTAATGGGCAGCGTGGGTTAATGGGCCTAGGCAGCGTGAGTTAATGGGCCTGGAGGCTGGATAAAATAATTAGTGATAGGGTGTCTGCGGGTCCTTAGTCTTAAATTCATTTATCTAAATTAAAGGCCTTAAAATGTCTTAAATTGCCTTATATTCAATTTTCAATGGTCTTTAAAAAATGCAACCAGAGATGACAAGGGTGTTTCTGCTATGTTATGCAGCTGGCGAAATAAAAACATGAAATTATAGCCTATTCCTACCGAGGTGCATTTTCAAGATGCTAGAGAGTTTCACATTCCTACGACTGTGTCTCTCTCTGTGTGCCACTGCAAGTCTGCCAGCTATGGCCAGCCAAGGGGGCACAGCGAGTAAGTTAGGCTACAAGATAGATAGCCAATTCGAATCATTGCTTTTAGCTTGATTAGTTAGCTTACTCGTTAGTTAGCGAGTGAACTGTTTAGCTATTAAGTGATTTTGTCAAACCGTAAAGTGCAGTATCTTCATAATTCCTCTAATCAAAGTGTGCCTGTTTCTCTGGGCCCTGCTGCAGTGATAATGAGCAAGACACTTTTTTTCTGCCTTTTACACTGCGCTCCTGTAGAAATCAGACATATATTTGTTTTCTATCTATAAGAAAAACACAGCTATCCTGTCTAATACTCAGGGCCTAAAATGAACACCCTCCGCCTGCCAAACACAGGTAGATTTTGGCATTGGCGTGTAAGAATGTCTAATTCACCAGCCACGTTGGCAGGTGGTAACACGCCGGGCCCTACAGTGTAAGCATTTTAATAAAAATGTATGACGATCACTGGATTAGGTTGCAGTGCACATCAACATATCTTCAATCATGCATTCCTGCCTAGATGAACCAAGTTATTTCAATACCATCTCAGGAGTCAATGGCACTTCTTTCCTAAAGCACTGTCAATGGCACTTTAAGATGATTAGCCGACTCTTTATTTCTATTGGTGACGATGTGAAAAAAATATGAATATTAGCAGGTTTGTGGGACACGCAGACCTCAGTTGGTATTAAATTGCATTTCAAGTGGCTTTTAAAAATAAGTCTTAAATTCAACCTGAAGGAACCTACAGATACCCTGAGTGAAGAAAGCTGTGATACAATGTGCTCTGTGTGTCAGGGATGGTTAAACGTTGTGATTCTGTGTGTCAGGGATGGTTAAACGCTGTGATACAATGTGCTCTGTGTGTCAGGGATGGTTAAACAATGTGATACAATGTGCTCTGTGTCAGGGATGGTTAAACGTTGTGATTCTGTGTGTCAGGGATGGTTAAACGATGTGATACAATGTGCTCTGTGTCAGGGATGGTTAAACGATGTGATACAATGTGCTCTGTGTGTCAGGGATGGTTAAACGATGTGATACAATGTGCTCTGTGTGTCAGGGATGGTTAAACTGGTCTTGTGGTTTTACGACTTGAGGCAGTTTATGGTCTGGCAGAGTTACTGGTGCAGGTGTGTCAAAGCAGGGAAAGTAGAGTTGTTCAGTAGACACGAACCAGGAGGAAAATAACATTTTGAAACTGAGTTACATACTTCGTGTTGACAATTGGATCTTGTTTAAACTGTTGGTAAGTACTGTTGTTTTGATAGACTGGTAAAGACAGTGTTTACAGTGTGTCAAACTGAGACGTGTGTAATCCTTAACCCATCGCCTCCCTCAGACATGGCACGGGTCTACAACTTTGACGTTAAGAGGAGGAGCAAGGACAACCTCCTTAAATCAGTCAAGAAGTCTTGAGAGAGGGGGACCCCCCCCCCACACACACAATAACTACCCCCCCCCCCCTAGTAACCCGCCCCAACTCCATGTTCACATCTCTAGTCTCTACAACATGTTTGCGACTAAATGGCACCCTATTTCATATTTAGTGCACTACATTTAACCAGGGCTCTGGTCCAAAGCAGTGCACCACAAGAGGTTGGGGAGGGCGGGCTCGTGGTCATGGCTGGAGCGGAACACGCCGTTCCAGACGTTATTATGAGCCGTCCTCCCCTCAGCAGCCTCCACTGCAGTGCACTGTATAGGGAGTAGGATACCATTTGGGATGTGGACCAAACGTTATTCTATTGATTTGTTACTTTTTAAAGTATTTTTTCAAGTAAAAAAAGACAAAACAAAAGTAACTACGGCAGTTTTTTGTATTATTTTATTACGATTTTTTTATCCCCCTGCTTAGTCTTTAGGTTGTCACTGTCCTACATTTCTTCCTTCTCTCGTCGTGTTTTCTTCCATTAAGTTGTCGAGTACTGCTTCTTCTTCCAAACTCTTACTGACGTTGATCTTTGCTATGTACTCGTTTGGGGCCTTGGTTTGCTTTCAGAACACACCCTGCTATTACATTACCCATAATCCTCGCTGGGCAGGAAATGGGAGACGAGGAGGAGCATCTCACCAGTTCACGTTGACACCTTCCTGTGATTTATGAGAATGTTTAAATGTCGAGCCCACTCTCTTGTGGGTTCCGTCCCTCCTAGTCCCTCGACTGCATCTGAAATGGCACCTTATTCCCAGAAGTAGTGCACTACGTAGTGAATAGGGTCCCATTTTGGATGTAGTCTCTTCTGCTGCCTGTCTGTCTTATTTTATTTTCCTCCTGTCTCCCTTCCTTCTGTTTCTCAATGTGTATGTCACGTTGTATTCATTAGAATACTTGAGTGAAAAAAAAGAAATGACAAAAAAAAAAAAAAAGATCTGTGTTTGGTGCCAGTCAGTATCTGCTCTTGCGAATTCCTTACGGAATAGTCTTTTTTTAATTTTATTATTATTTAAAAAGATGGCAAAGAAAAATAGCCTGCAACTGTGTATTTCCATTGAACTAGATTGTTGAGAAACTGCTGGAGGAATATGGTAACTAGGTTTCATGCTAATATTCTAGAATCCGCATAGAGAAAAAATGCGCATTTTTCCTATCAGTGGTAGGCTATGTTTCCACCAAATGGACCTGTTGCGTATAAAGAATAAACAATGGGTGATGATGGTGCACACAAAATATATTTTTGGTTAAGTTTTCATGCACTGAATTAAAAAAAAATCTAAACGTTTTCAACTCAACCGATAGTTTTGTCACACAACTGTTGTGTTAAATAGCAAATGTTCCTATTCTGGTCTTGGCACCTGCGCCCCAGCCAACAGCTCGCAGGTAGTTTAGTTCATTAGGATCCCCATTTAGCTACTGCACATGCAGCAGCTACTCTTCCTGGGGTCCACATAAAACATACAAACTACAGAATAGTAACAGACTAGATAGAACACAAGATATTACATTAATTCGAAATAAGAGTTTTATATAGTGGAAGAGACCAAGAGACACACATATCTACACTGAGCAAAAATAATAACGGAACAAGAAGCAATTTTAAAAGAATTTACTGAGTTACAGTTTATGTAAGGACATCAGTCAATTTAAATTAATTAGGTCCTAATCTATGGATTTCACATGACTGGGAGTACAGATATGCATCTGATGGTCACAAATACCTTAAGTTAGGGGTGTGGATCAGAAAACCAGTCAGTATCTGGTGTGACCACTACTTGCCTCATGCAGCGAGTCACATGTCCTTCCCATAGAGTTGATCAGGTTGTTGATTTCAGGTTGTTGATTGTGATCTGTGGAATGTTGTCCCACTCTTCAATGGCTGTGCGAAGTTGCTAGATAATGGCGGGAACTGGAACATGCTGTCATACACGTCGATCCAGAGCATCCCAAACATGCTCAATGGATGACATGTCAGGTGAGTATGCAGGCCATGGAAGAACTGGGACATTTTCAGCTTCCAGGAATCGTGTACAGATCCTTGCGACATGGGGCCGTGTATTATCATGCTGAAACATGAGGTGATGGCAGCGGATGAATGGCACAACAATGGGAACAAATAAAATGCAATTCTGTTAAATACACAACACATCAGCTGTATGTGACCAGAAAAAACCTTTCCAAGCCAATCAACTAACTTACACACAGCCTACGTCGTCGTGGCCATATTAGCTAAAGTAACGTCATAGTCAGTATAGCTACTAGAACTACCGCGTTAGTAATCCCGCTTCATGCAGTAACGTTAGTGTACAGTCAGTAAGCTGGCTGGGACTCTTCCAAGTCAAGGTAAGCTTTTGGTTTGACTAATTTATTGCCGCCGGGGCCCGCCGGTGTAACTGAAAGACGTCCTCAAATTGTCATAATTACTGTGTAAGTCTATGGAAGGGGTGAGAAACATGGGCCTCCTAGGTTTTGTATTGAAGTCGATGTACCCAGAGGAGGACGGAAGCTAGCTGTCCTCCAGCTACACAATGGCGCTTCCCTACAGAGTACTGTTGAGGCTACTGTAGACCTTATTTGCAAAATAGTCTGTTTTAATTATTTGGTGACGTGATTTTATATTTAGTGTAGTTTTATCTAAAAAAGGATAACTTTAAAAAAAATGTTTCACTATTTTAAATTTTATGAAATTCACTGAGGATGGTCCTCCCCTTCCTCCACTGGTGCAAAGCCAGTGTTTCGTCAGTAGACACAGCATGTTTTATATTTAACTGACCTGGAATACCACGTGTTGATTTTAAACACTGAACTGATCAATTAGCCAACTACCTCCAATGTGGTGCCTAGGTGGTACAAAATCCTGCAGTATCTGCATCACTCCAGGAACAGGGTTGTGTAATATACGGAACTATACACCTTATAATGAAACACCCTTGTGTTTAACAGCCAATCACTATCACTCCTGAGGTTGACGGGTCAAGGGGATATGTAAATGAGCAGTCTTGCGGTTTGAAGTGTGCCTGCGTGTATGTGTTAATTCTTACCATGCGTCAGATATAAAGCCAAAAGTAATAGTACTGCAGTCTCCATTTGTCAAGTTAATTCTACCGTGTCATCTAGAGCACGACAGGGTTGCCTACCAGTGGCGTATGGTGAGGTGACTGATCAAGTGGTTACTCTGAGACAGTGGGGCTGATCTCTATCAATGTAATAAAAGGATAGCACCCCCCACATGTCAAAAGCCCTCTGGTAGTAACATCTGTCTTCTTTTATTTAACTAGGCAGGTCAGTTAAGAACAAATTCTTATTTACAATGACAATTCCACACCATCTGTTGTGATTTATGAGAAATTTACAGGCCTCAATCCCAAAGGATTGGGATGCTTGGAGTCATTGTTCAATCAGATTTATTTTATAAAGCCGTTCTTACATCAGCTGATGTCACAAAGTGCTGTACAGAAACCCAGCCTAACACCCCAAACAGCAAGCAATGCAGGTGTAGAAGCACAGTGACTAGGAAAAACTCCCTAGAAAGGCCAGAACCTAGGAAGAAACCTAGAGAGGAACCAGGCTTTTGAGGTTTTATGTCTGACAAATGTTGGTGTTTAGGTTGAACTGTTCCCTATGAGGGGTTAACCCATGTGATCTGAACTGAAGCCTATGTGCCTAAAGGGCTGATTAGGATAGTAGCACGGGACTCACTGCTAGGAATGAAATAGGGAGCTTTAGAGAGTTTGACCTGATCTAGCTGTTTGGATAATTCCTTCAATAACCTAGTTTTTTCTTCTGGCAATTATTAATTTCTCCATTGTCGGCAGGTAGCCTTGTGGTTAAAGCGTTGGGCCAGTAACCGAAAGGTTGCTGGATCGAATCCCCGAGCTGACAAGGTAAAAATCTGTCATTCTGCCCCAGAGCAAGGCAGTTAACCCACTGTTCCCCGAGTGCCAAAGACGTGGATGTCGATTAAGGCAGCCCCCCGCACCTCTCTGATTCAGAGGGGTTGGGTTAAATGCAGAAGTCACATTTTCAGTTGAATGCATTCAGTTGGACAACGGCCTAGGTATTCCCCTTTCTAAATGCTGGGGTGTCAAACTCATCCCATGCATATTTTTTTCCCCTTTTAAGTTCCTTTCTAATCAGTGGAGAGAGAACACGTCTGGGTATAACTAGACGCCCCCCCCAGACGGATACAAGCTGGTTGACAATGACACCTATTTGCCTTGTATTGTCATCTAGTGGTTGGTTTCTGGCACTACAATGAGTAACCCATTATGACGTCACTACATTTTACCTACACACAGGTGCTACATTGTAGGACACACGGAGCAAAACTGGTGTTTTACCGGTCACATTTTGTATTTATTTTTTTAGTACATTTCAAGTTGTTTTGATAGAATAGTAGTGGCCCAGAAAGTTCCGTAGATGTTGAATTGAATGAACAGTAGATACATGGTATTGTACAGCTTGGAGATAAAGAGAAGAAGACAAATCAAAGATACCATCGAGTAAAATGAAAAGATTCATCCTGGGTCGTATTCATTAGGGCACAACGTTGCAAAACAGAGAGGGTAGTTTCCTCTCTGTTTCGGTCTGTTGTCTTCCGTTTGGTGCCCAATGAATACGACCCCAGTAATGCTGTACATTTGATGGTCTACTTGCGTGTTATATTGTTTATGAGCAACAGCTAGTCTGGTATCCAACTGATTTCCCAGCGCTTCTCTTTTGTTTCCCTTCATTATGTCTGGTTTCATCAGGCTAAGTAACTGCTTGTCCACGTTCAGTAGCCGACCGTTGTCGAACGCTGTAGTTAGGATTTCCATGAATAGAGCTGACGTGGAACATTGTTCTATATGCCACAGAGCATATTTCTATCTGAAATTTCCAAAACGTTGCTGCCCCACGTCTGCTTGTGTGTGACATAGTAGAAGTTGCCTCCTAGAACTGATACAGGATCCGATGTCTTTCTTTAGTCTACTGGTAAAGGTTAGTGCTGGGGGTTCTGGTAATCTGATCCTAGATCTGTGGTTAGAGACCTTACTCCTACATAGTGTCTTATTAGATGTTGAGGAGCAACCTGATCCAAACTCCTTAAACCCTCTGATACTAGTCTCAACCCATCTGTCTAGACAGACTACACTGATACGGTATAAGCATTGGAGGAGATTTTAAGTGTGTGGAGATTGGTGAAGCCACGGTTGTTCAGTTATGAGCACTGAATAGAATTCTACTCTGTTCTAATTCGATGGGTGGAACATCATGATGTCCACGATTCTGTTCTAGAACCAGAATGTCCACGGAACTGTTCTAGAACCAGAATGTCCACGGAACTGTTCTAGAACCAGAATGTCCACGGAACTGTTCTAGAACCAGAATGTCCACGGAACTGGGAAAAGCACATAGTAACCCAAAGAAGTCCCTTCTTGATCCAAGTCGTAAAGGAGCGAAAAGTCCCTCGTCAAGACTTGTCCCAGATTTGATGATTTGAGAACGTTTACCATCCACTCTTCCTTGTCAAGGGTAATCCTACATGATAGATGTACACAGTCACCCCAGCTCCCCTGGCCCTTAAATGTTAGATTGACATACGATAATGCATCACTCTTTAGAAAAGGTGGATGATAGCAGTTCATCCTTGCAGTTATTACACAAATCAAGTAGATGAAAAGGTGGATGATAGCATGGTCATTGGCCTTCGCAGTTTACAAATCAAGTAGATGAAAAGGTGGATGATAGAGTTCATCCTTGCAGTTATTACACATAGTAGATGAAAGGTGGATGATAGCAGTTCACCTTGCAGTTATTACACAAATCAAGTAGATGAAAAGGTGGATGATAGCAGTTCATCCTTGCAGTTTTACACAAATCAAGTAGATGAAAAGGTGGATGATAGCAGTTCACCTTGCAGTTATTACACAAATCAAGTAGATGAAAAGGTGGATGATAGCAGTTCAACCTTGCAGTTATTACACAAATCAAGTAGATGAAAAGGTGGTGATAGCAGTTCAACCTTGCAGTTATTCACAAATCAAGTAGATGAAAAGGTGGATGATAGCAGTTCAACCTTGCAGTTATTACACAAATCAAGTAGATGAAAAGGTGGATGATAGCAGTTACCTTGCAGTTATTACACAAATCAAGTAGATGAAAGGTGGATGATAGCAGTTCAACTTGCAGTTATTACACAAATCAAGTAGATGAAAAGGTGGATGATAGCAGTTCACCTTGCAGTTATTACACAAATCAAGTAGATGAAAAGGTGGATGATAGCAGTTCACCTTGCAGTTATTACACAAATCAAGTAGATGAAAAGGTGGATGATAGCAGTTCATCCTTGCAGTTATTACACAAATCAAGTAGATGAAAGGTGGATGATAGCAGTTTCACTTGCAGTTATTACACAAATCAAGTAGATGAAAAGGTGGATGATAGCAGTTCATCCTTGCAGTTATTACACAAATCAAGTAGATGAAAAGGTGGATGATAGCAGTTCATCCTTGCAGTATTAACACAAATCAAGTAGATGAAAAGGTGGATGATAGCAGTTATCCTTGCAGTTATTACACAAATCAAGTAGATGAAAAGGTGGATGATAGCAGTTCATCCTTGCATTATTACACAAATCAAGTAGATGAAAAGGTGGATGATAGCAGTTCATCCTTGCAGTTATTACACAAATCAAGTAGATGAAAAGGTGGATGATAGCAGTTCATCCTTGCAGTTATTACACAAATCAAGTAGATGAAAAGGTGGATGATAGCAGTTCACCTTGCAGTTATTACACAATCAAGTAGATGAAAAGGTGGATGATAGCAGTTCATCCTTGCAGTTATTACACAAATCAAGTAGATGAAAAGGTGGATGATAGCAGTTCATCCTTGCAGTTATTACACAAATCAAGTAGATGAAAAGGTGATGATAGCAGTTCATCCTTGCAGTTATTACACAAATCAAGTAGATGAAAAGGTGGATGTAGCAGTTCACCTTGCAGTTATTACACAAATCAAGTAGATGAAAAGGTGGATGATAGCAGTTCAACTTGCAGTTATTACACAAATCAAGTAGTGAAAGGTGGATGATAGCAGTTCATCCTTGCAGTTATTACCAAATCAAGTAGATGAAAAGGTGGATGATAGCAGTTCATTCTTGCAGTTATTACACAAATCAAGTAGATGAAAAGGTGGATGATAGCAGTTCATCCTTGCAGTTATTACACAAATCAAGTAGATGAAAAGGTGCCCTAGAGAATCAGTAGTATACACTCACCCATTCAGAGGAAAGCAACTTGATCAGATTATGAACACAATCTTATTTCAATCTCATCCCTCAGAGACGAAGGAATCATAGTTTTTTCTGAGAAAGAAATTGACCTTGAACACAGTGGCTACAAAACATCTTCAACTGAAAATAAAATGTAGGACACCATTTGTTACAACGCAGCAAGTTCTGTCCCTCCACCTACTTGTGCCCAAACCATTTCATGTTTCAGTTACCAAACCAGAAAGGTCATTGTTACATCGTCTTAGTCATTAACAAAATGTGATTTTATTTTTGGAATGAATGTCCTTATTTCTATACTGATTTGAGATATTGAATGCACATGTCTGTTGCCATACTTGTTGTATCTATAGAGTTAACTGTAATTTAGATGTCTGCAGGTGTGGAATTATAGGTAATGTGTTGTTTTTAGAGTATGTCCTCCTAGCTGTCTCTCCACTGTTACCATGGGTTCCTCCGCTAGATTCCAGAATCACTAGGAGGACAAGTTCCAGCGTCATTATGAGTCATTGTTCAAACGTACTAAAATAAATAGTCCTCCCCTGTTGTCAGTTTGACCCTCCTCAGGGATTTGGATTCTTGCAAAGAGGACAGGTTATGTACCGGTACTCAGGGATGCCTAATATCCCCTTATAGTCCACCTTTTACTGGGTCGTATTCATTAGTGCACACCATTTAAAAAACAAAGTGTTTTGCAAAAAAAAACAAGAGTTTCTTATTGGTTCAGGTTGTCCCTTCCTGTTTTGTCCATTTCCTCCGTTTGATGTGAAGTGAATACGTCCCTGGAGTCACTTTGTCCACCTGTACTGTCAGTCAAACAGTCGTTCCCTTACATCCCTGTCCAAAGGGTCCATAAAGTCCATTATGGTGTTGGATAGGGATTGTACAGTGGTAGTTGGATGATGGGTGAAAGAAAGTAAAGAACCACAGAGTTTGAGACCAGATTTAGTTTCCTTTGGGGGGAGGGGAGAGACTGAGAGCCCCCTCCATCTTAGTCTCCTTTAAACTGAATCAAAAATAATGTCGTTTTGGCCAAACCTTGCCCAACCATGGTGTGCGATGCTTTCTGGCTGTATAAATTGTGTTATGGGATTGCATATTGGAAGAAAGGAGATGGGGAAACCAGGGATCTATACTACATGGCCAAAAGTCTGTGGACACCTGCTAGTCAAACACCTCATTCCAAAATCATGGGCATTAATATGGAGTTAGTCTCTCCTTTGATGCTATAACAGCCTCCACTCTTCTGGGAAGGCTTTCCACTAGATGTTGGAACATTGCTGCAGGGACTTGCTTCCATTCAGCCACGAGCATTAGTGAGGTCGGGCACTGATGTTGGGCGATTAGGCCTGGCTCACACTCGGCATTCCAATTCATCCCAAAGGTGTCCGATGGGGTTGAGGTCAGGGCTCTGTGCAGGCCAGTCAAGTTCTTCCACACCGATCTCGACAACCTGTGAGCTTGTGTGGCCTACCGCTGAGCCGCTGTTGCTGCTAGATGTTTCCACTTCACAATAACAGCACTTGACTGGAGCAGCTCTTGCAGGGCAGAATTATAACAAACGGACTTGTTGGAAAGGTGGCATCCTATGATGGTGCCACATTGAACGTCACTGAGCTCTTCAGTACGGGCCATTCTACTGCCAAGTTTTGTCTATTGAGATTGCATGGCAGTGTGCTTGATTTTATACACCTGTCATCAACGGGTGTGGCTGAAATGGCAGAATCCACTAATTTGATGTGTCCACGTACTTTTATCCATGTAGTGTAGTTGTGGGTAGGATCCCTCCATCCTGATGCAGATCAGCAGAGGGAAATTGCTAAACTAGAGAGCTGAAATGGATCCAGGAGGACCTAGGTGAAACCAGGCTTGAGTCAGGGATCTCTCTAGTGATCCCTCCAGATCAGCAGAGGCACCGCCGGTCGCTCTTGGTGACCTCCTCGGAGGAGTGGACCACGTTGGGGACGAAGCCGCTCTTCACCCCTTCCCAGCCCTCCTGGATAGTGATGTCACCACTCCTCACCTAGGGCCAAGATATCAAGGTTAAGAGGGACGACGACGTATTCACATGCAGAGGCTTTCGATTAATTAACCAAGGTAACACTTTTATTTTACAGCCCAGTATTAGTAGTGATGGGGGGGGGGGTGGTGGGGGTCGATAGTTACATATCGCAATATTATTCTCCAAGTATATTTACTGTTTATTTATTGCTACTGTAGGTAGTGTTAACTAGCGCTAGTTGGCTATACCTGCTCCAAATCCCATAGCTTGTTCTCCATCTTCTTTCTAAATAGTGAGCCAACATGCTATTTGTTTCCCTGACTGACTAAAACTCATTTTCTCCTGCTCTCTCTCGTCTCTCTGCAGCAGACATATAGTGAGCCAACATGCTATTTGTTTCCCTGACTGACTAAAACTAATTTTCTCCAGCTCTCTCTCGTCTCTCTGCAGCAGACATATAGTGAGTGATATGTTTGGAACATCATCATCGCAATAAAATCACAGAATCGAATAGCAATACATATAGAATCGTGAGAATCACAATACATTATGTATCGGCACCTAAGTATTGAAATACTATTGTCGGTATTGTAATACTATTGTCGGTATTGTAATACTAGTGTATCGTGAGGTCCCTGGCAATCCCCAGCCCTAGTAATTATCAGGTATTTATTTTGAAATGACTTGTTAAAATGGCAATAACCTAATAATTGTATATTAATTTCCAATTTAGTTTCTTTGAGATTCATGTTTTCACAAGCGTAGGTTTGTACCAGTGTATGGGACCAGCCCATATTGCTTTAATAGCCAAGGGTTAGCATTGAAAATGTGAATCCATTTTGATTCTTCACTCGGGTTGAGGAAGGTTATCTCCTCACCAGGTGGAAGATGTCCCTGGTCAGCTCCGTGAAGGCGTGCTCCACATTGATGGCGTCGCGGGCCGAGGTTTCTACGTAACGCATCCCGTAGGCACCGGCGAGTTTCTCAGCTTCCTGACGAGTCACCTGGCGATTTTTAAAGGTAAAGATTTGATTTTATTGTCTGATTTCATAGAAATGTGTTTCAGGCGTCATTTACAGTGTCCTTAGTTAGGGTGAGGATTATTCCAACGCTCAATCAAACACACAGACACACATTCCGATAGGCTACCTGACGCTGAGGCTCCAGGTCACACTTGTGTCCGACCAACAGGAACACGATGCTGTGTGGTTGGACGTGACTCCGGGCCTCCTCTAGCCAATCATGAACGTTCTGGAAGGAGCGACGGTTTGTGATGTCAAACAGCAGGAGCCCGCCCACCGAGTTACGATAGTAGGCTCTGGTGATGGACCTGAGAGAGGGTTGAGATGAGAGAGAACATGACATATAGATGGACTATTGGCTACTAAGCTGAGCCTGGATGACATGGCAGATCACAGTGGAGGATAGAAACATCCACATCATTGAGGAAACATCTGAGATGTTATCAAGAGTGTTACTGTTGCGTCACACTCATCACAAAGACAAAAAGAGTGTCGTTCTGAACTAAAAGAAGAGTGTGTGAGGGAGAGAGAGGTATTAGGAGACAGATATAAAGGTTAGAAAAGGGGAGAGAGGGGGTAGCGAGGGAGAGGGAAAGTTTGGCAGAAGAGAAAATGTGAGAGGCGGGAGGGAGGGAGGACAGGAAGGGGAGAGGAAGTGGGAGGAGTGATATGACAGGCAGGCAAGGTGTGGGTGGATAGAGGGAAGGGGAGGTGGAAGAAGAGGACTTCAAGAAAGAGAGAATGAAGATAAGAGGCTGGTAAAATATTCATAAACCGTTGAAATGAATCAGAAGACACAGATATAGAGCAGGAAATGGAGACAGATGGAACGCTGACGAAGCAAGTGTGTGTGTGTGTGTGTGTGTGTGTGTGTGTGTGTGTGTTCAAAGGCTGTTACCTATTTAAATGTAAAATGTATATTTATTTATGAAAAAAGGGTCCTCATATACTTGTTTTGTATGTTCTAGAAATGTCTATCAGGCCTATTTAGGCATGCATATCCAATGTGTTACTGATGTTCCAGAAAGTAAATATTGAAATAGGCCAATAACCGCATACCCTTTGTACTTTGCATAATAAGGCTCTTTTAACTAGTCAATAACCCTAATCAGTAGTGCAATGACACAACCTGACTTCAGTGTAGACCTCATAGTCTTGTTGGACAAGAAGCAGCAGTGACACACCAGAGCGCGTTGTCATTCGAAAGGAAGGCTATGATAGATCACTACCGAAAACAGTTAATATTCGACTATAAATACCTGTCAGCATCCTTAGACCCCCCCTCCCACACACACACACACACACACACACACACACACACACACACACACACACACACACACACACACACACACCATACCTGAAGCGCTCCTGTCCCGCGGTGTCCCAGATCTGTAGCTTGATCCGTCTCCCCGGCTCGATCTCCACCAGGCGAGAGAAGAAATCTACGCCGACTGTTGGGTCGCTCACCTGGGCGAAGCGTCCCTCTGTGAACCGCCGGATCAAACACGATTTCCCCACCGTCGAGTCCCCAATGACGATGAGTCGGAACTGGTACAGCCATATCGCCTCCATGGTGACTACTGTCTAGCGTCTGTCGTCGGGTGAATCAGGCACGTGGAGAGAGACACAGGCGAATGGACGCACAAAACCAGAGTCAGACAGTTAACCCGTAACAACAGTGTTCACTTAGGGTCCCCAGAAGGTTAGAGACGGCCCTGCCTTTGGTGATGAGAAAAAAGGCTACACTCCTCATCTTGATTTGGCCATGGTTTTTAACTAGGCCCCCAGTGTTACAATTAAGCAATAATGCCCGAGGAGGTGTGGTATATAGCCAATATACCACAGCTAAGGACTGTTTCCTCTGCACGACGCAATGTGGAGTGCCTGGATACAGCACTTAGCTGTGGTATATTGGCCATATACCACAAACCCTCGAGGAGCCTTATTGCTATTATAAACTGGTTGCCAACGTAATTAGAGCAGTAAAAATACATGTTTTGGCATACCCGTGGTATACAGTCTGATATACCATGACCTTCAGCCAATCAGAATTCAGGGCTCAAACCACCCAGTTTATAATGCCTATTATAGCCACATGTTTAATTACAAGCATGTGACTATTGGAAATCCGATATGTTGGCCAACTTTCAAGTCGCTTGATTTATCTGTTACCTATTTGATAGTCTGTTTTAGGTTATCAAGGATTTATTTGATTTGCTGATTATAAAAAGCACTGTTGAATTTCCCTCTAAGAAAAATAAAGTTATTTCATTCTAGTTGTAGCCAGTGAAAAGTATGTAATATAGCTAACATATTTTATTCTATAATCTATTCTATTCCATGTTCTATAGACCTATGCTTCTTGAAAACCCCACAATGCAAGAATTTATTATGGTATTGCATTCTATGCACAGGCCTGGTTATCCAGCCATCACACTGCCTCTAGTGCCAACTAAAGCCCACCGACACCACCTCACTCTGCTTGGCCGGGGGATTACACAGTCCGCTTAATATGCAAACACTCGGCCTACCGTGGCCACACAGATAGAGAATAACCATAATACCCACCCCCATAGCTGTTGACTCAGCCCGGATATAGGCTTTAGCTAGGATCTCTGGAGCATTGACACGGACAGTTGGCTGTAACCTATTACAGTCACCTATAGAGGACAAAACTATGTCTATTGTGGAGCATACCGTGGATGTGGCTCATTTGGTAGCGCATGGCGCTTGCAACGCCAGGGTTGTGGGTTCGATTCCCACAGGGGACCAGTATGTAAATGTTTCCACTCACTACTGTAAGTCTCTCTGGATAAGAGAGTCTACTAAGGGACTAAAATGATATTTCCCATAAGGTGCTTTTGGATTCAAATCAAACGTTTTTTTACCAGACCTACCAAGGTCAACGAATGGGCCCCTCCATTTTTCCTTATGGCAGGATAATTTATTATTATTATTATAGGGATAATTCAACCTGATCTGTCAGTAATGGGGAATCGAGTGGAGAACAGTAGGCTAGGATAGAATCTACACGATCATTTGATACTGAACTTAACCACAACATCCCATCTGTCCCTCTCATTATAGGCTTCCAAGACCAAGCAGTGTAGCGTCATCCACTTTATTCAAAGCCCTTTCTTATTTCTCCCATCATTATCCTGAAATTAAAATATATTTTATTGGGATCTAGGTCACAATTAGGAGAGAGGCCTATAGCCTAGAACATGGAATGGTTTCATCTTACGTTGTTTTGTTGCGGCGTTCAGAACCCGAATGCTGCAGGTTCCATCGTATCGAGAAGCTCGTCTCCTCTTTCGTAGATCAAACGCCGGAAAAACGTCTTACAACAACACATAAACCACCGTTTACAATTCCCCTGGAGAGATCCAACGACGGGTCTAATGTGTCATGTCTTTATTACGGTTTATAACGATAACAACGGGCTCGAACGGCCTAGGTCTAAGAGAAAAATCCACAGCACGCTTTACTCCACAAACGGTTATTATTTGTAGACGGAAGTCTGCACTATTGTCTACAACCACACTCGTTTCGAATGTGATAAATTCGAAGGGTTCGTTTTTTCACTACTCTCTTTTTTTCGTTTCCTGTTTTTGAAGGCCGCAAAATGTTATGAAATGAATGTTGCTGTTGATGAAATGGCAGCGCTAGCAGCAGCATCACAGAACCTGACTCATTCCACTTCCCCAACCCGCATCAGCACCACGACTACCGTAAACATCAATATAGAGGCGGACCACCACTTTTCTCATCTCTACAAAAACCCACAGCGACACAAATAGCATAGAAGAAAACTCTAAGCCTAGGCCTATATATCAACTCTTGTTATAACACCATTATAAATATCGTATTTAAATGTTGTAGTTTTGTTTTTATAGCATATCAATCATTTCACCTGTTGTATGGCAACACTTTTTGGTGGGTGAAAACGCACTAATCCTTAATAACGAAACTGTTTATTCCCTACATACTGCCTACCAGACAGACCCGCTGATATAAAACATGTATTGTTTGTTCAATTGATTAAACGGTTTATAATTCTGCGTGTAAAATTGACTATTTTTGCGTTAAGAGGGACATGTCGGTAACCAACCGATGCTTGACAGTGCGCTGGGACGAATTTTTATTTATTTGATTTTACCTTTATTTAACTAGGCAAGTCAGTGAAGAACAAATTCTTATTTACAATGACGGCCTAACCCAGACGACGCTGGGCCAATTGTGCGCCGCGCTATGGGACAGCCGGGAATCGAACCAGAGTCTGTAGTGACGCCTCAGACCGCTGCTCCACTCGGGACATACACTGGTATATGTATATTTTTTTGTTTGCCCCTGTTGCGCTATGTTGCGTCAGAGCGATGGACAGACAGTACAGTGAACGCTTGGCTTGTGTTAACCTATCGTAGCAGGCGTAGAACGACCAGGCTTGTGTTAACCTATCGTAGTGGGCGTAGAAAGGCCAGGCTTGTGTTAACCTATCGTAGCAGACGCAGAAAGCCCATGCGTGTGTGGGCCAACACAACTTTATCGGTTAAAGGGGTGTGGTCGTCAAACAGCTGACGGCTGGGCAGAAGACGCTTCACGCTCAGAGGAATGGCAACTGCTTCTACTTGAGGCGAGCGCGCACTCACAGGCTGCTTGACCTAACTTGACAGCTGATGACATCACTTTTTATAACTTTTTTTGCACTAGATGGAATGGAAGTTGGGTAACAGGTGAAGTCACCAATACGGACAGTTGTGCGTGAATTCATTGGACGTGTATGGAAATAGAAAAAGTGAGAAAATAAATAAACTGGAATATTTTTTGAGAATGCATATTTGTAATAAGTGAGACAGGATGTGAATGTTTCTTTCTCTCTATCAATTAATGAACTAGTTTAGGCTAGAATATGTGGAGGATTGCCTTATTTGGCATACAGACAACTTCAGGTAATGGGGAAAAGGGAGCTGCTGAAAAGTGGACCCATATGGAATGGAAAAAAAGATAGACACTGACGTGGGCTCAGTGGTGTAAAGTATTTAAGTAAAAATACTTCAAAGTACTACTTAATTCGTTTTTTGGGGTATCTGTACTTTACTTTACAAATATATATTTTTCCTGACACCCAAAAGTACTCATTACACTTTGAATGCTTAGCAAGACAGGAAAATTGCCTAATTCACACACTTATCAAGAGAACATCCCTGGTCATCCCTACTGCATCTGATCTGGCAGACTCACTAAACACATGCTTCGTTTGTAAATTAAGTCAGAGTGTTGGAGCATGCCCCTGGCTATCCGTATATTAAAATAAAAAAATACGATAACATTATGCCGTCTAGTTTGCTTTATATAAGGAATCTGAAATTATTTATACTTTTACTTTTGATACTTAAGTATATTTTACCAAAACCATTTACTTTTGATACTTAAATATATTTTAAACCAGATACTTTTAGACTTTTACTTGCACTTGAGTCATTTTCTATTAAGGTATCTTTACTTTTACTCAAGTATGACAATTGGGTACTTTTTCAACCACTGCTTGGACAATTTGTTTCTTTATGTATTTTCCATTACATTTTTGTATGTGGACAACTATGTTGTGTAGTTAGCCTTTATTTGATCGGTTAAAGGGGTGTGGTCGTCAAACAGCTAACGGGCAGAAGAAGCTTCATGCGCAGAGAAACGGCAACGACTTCTAGAAAAGTTGAGCACGCACACAGACCGCAGGCTGTTTGACCTCATTCGACAGTTAGTTAATGACTTTGCGCTGACGGCACTTTTTAGTAGTTCTCCTTTTTGCGCTAGATGGAATGAAGGTTGGGTAGCAGGTGAAGAATCACCAATACGGACAGTCGTGGACTTGTATAGAAATAGAAAAACGGAGAAAATATAAATAACTTCTGGAATATTTTTGAATAAGTGAGACAGGATGTACATGTTTTCTCTCTCTGTCAATTGATTCGTATACTATCTTGTGTAGAATTACCTTATTTGTCATACAGACAACTTCAGTAACGGGAAAAGAGTGCTGCGAAAAGTGGACCCATATGGAATAAAAAACAACTGAAAAAAGAGACACTGGCTTTTGGAATATTTTTTTCTTCATGTCATGGACAACAATGTGGTGTAACTAGACTTTATTGTTATTCTACCAACCCATAACCCAACCATGCAGCAAGAACGCTTGCTCAAGGTCCTGGTCATCGGTGACTTGGGTGTCGGCAAGACGTCCATAATCAAGCGTTATGTCCATCAGATATTCTCTCAACATTACCGGGCCACCATAGGAGTAGACTTCGCTCTCAAAATCCTCAATTGGGATCACAAGACCGTGGTGCGTCTGCAGTTGTGGGACATAGCCGGTTAGTAGCCTAAATTAATTACCTTATTGTAATTACCTACCCTACGTCGCCTACCTTTTTGCTTTTATAACTGTATTTCATAAAGACACACAAGTCTACAATATGTCACGCACTTAGGCCATGCTCCACGTTAAATGGTATCGGCCACTCGGTTGGTAAGTTAATTACGTGTAACTAAAATACCCTGTAGTTTTGTAACGTTTCTATTTTTATTTGACACATAGAAGTCTTCACAATTAGGTTAAGTTCTTATTAATCAGTAGCAAATGATGCCCAAAACGCTGGCATACCACGCACGCCGGACAAAGGCGCGCGCACAAGCACCTTTATATTCTCGAGTCTTTGTAATTGACTGTGTGTGTACCAGAAGTCCTCACTAGAATAGTAAACCAACTAGCATTCAGAGAAGTGAGGATATTTTGCCAGTCCTCACTTGTAAAAATTTTATTTTAGGTTTAGTGGGTAGAATTAGGCTTAAAATTAGAGTTAAATTTGAGGTTAGGTTTAGGGATTATGGGAAAATAGGATTTTGAATGGGAATCAATTGTTGGTCCACAAAGTCTTCTCAGGTATAGTAAAGCATTGCTGTGTGTACTTTAGCCCATCTGTCAACAGAGCAGACTGTCGATGGGGCTGTATCATTTAGACTTTTCCTCCTAATCATCTCCACCATAGATAATGACATCATCACACCATGTCTACCAGCTGTCAGTGTGTATGATGATCAGTCATTCACACGCCAGGGCTCCGTTGAGAGTAGGTGTACTGATCTGGGACCTGTCCATATAATCGTATTCATTATGATCTAAAAGGGGAAAGTGTATGATCGATCATTCTCATGCCAGGGCTCCGTTGAGAGTAGGTGTACTGATCTGGGACCTGTCCATATAATCGTATTCATTATGATCTAAAAAGGGAAAGTGTATGATTGATCATTCTCATGCCAGGGCCTGTCTGTATTTTTTTAATAAAGCTGATCTAGGGTCAAGATGTCCTTTTAGATCAAAATGAATTGGAGTATACGGACAGGTGGGAATCTGATCCTAGATCAGCACTGTTACTCGGAGACACTTTATACATACAGCCCCCAGGTCCCCTGCCACGTCCATATCATCCTATTTATTATCATTTATAGACCAGCGTTTCCCAAACTTGGTCCTCGGGACCTCAAGTGGTCCACCTTTTTGTTTTTTTGCCCAAACACTACACAGCTGATTCAAATGATCAAAGCTTGATGATTAGTTGATTATTTCAATCAGCTGTGTATTGCTGGGTCAAAAACCACACACCTGGCCTCCTGAGTGGTGCAGCGGTCAGGTATAGCATCGCAAGGCTTGAGGCGTCACTACAGATCCGGGTTCAATCCCAGGCTGTGACTGGCCGTGACTGGGAGACCCTTGAGGCGGCGCACAATTGGCCCAGCGTCGTCCAGGCTAGGGGAGGGTTTGGCCGGCCAGGATTTCCTTGTCCCATTGCTCTCTCGCGACTCCTGTGGCGGGCAGGGGGCAGTGCACGCTGATGTGGTTGCCAGTTGGACGGTGTTCCTTCCGACACATTGGTGTGGCTGGCTACCAGGTTAAGTGAACAGTGTGTCAAGTAGCAGTGCAACTTGGCAGAGTCGTGTTTCAGAGGACGCATGGCTCTCGACCTTCACCTCTCCCGAGGCCGTACGGAAGGTGCAGCGATGGGACAAGACTGTAACTACCAATTTGGAGATCACGAAAAAGGAGTAAAAGCAGCCCCAAAAATGTTACAAAAACCACAACAACGTGCACCCCTTGGGGTCCAGAGGACCGAGTTTGGGAAACGCTGCTATATAAGGACAGAAAACGGATCCTACATCAGCAGAAACGGATTCTACATCAGCAGAAACGGATCCTACATCAGCAGAAACGGATCCTACATCAGCATAAACGGATCCTACATCAGCAGAAACAGATCCTACATCAGCAGAAACAGATCCTACATCAGCAGAAAACGGATCCTACATCAGCATAAACGGATCCTACATCAGCATAAACGGATCCTACATCAGCAGAAACGGATCCTACATCAGCAGAAACGGGTCCTACATCAGCAGAAACGGATCCTACATCAGCATAAACGGATCCTACATCAGCAGAAACGGATCCTACATCAGCAGAAACAGATCCTACATCAGCAGAAACGGATCCTACATCAGCAGAAACGGATCCTACATCAGCAGAAACGGATCCTACATCAGCAGAAAACAGATCCTACATCAGCAGAAAACAGATCCTACATCAGCACTCCTGCCCTGAGCCTCATTGTCAATAGGAGTCCTAAACAGTTTGTCCTTAGGGCTATGTGTTTAAAGCTCATTGGCAACTCATCTCTCCTGTAGAAGCAGATGTGGACTTAGTGAATGGAGATAGACATTGTGGGATGGCACAATGCATGCAGGCAGTGGATCGACAGAGATGGTGTGGTAAACAGAGATGGTGTGGATCGACAGAGATGGTGTGGTAAACAGAGATGGTGTGGATCGACAGAGATGGTGTGGTAAACAGAGATGGTGTGGATAGACAGAGATGGTGTGGTAAACAGAGATAGACATTGTGGAATGGCACAATGCGTGCATGCAGTGGATAGACAGAGATGGTGTGGTAAACAGAGATCGACATTGTAGGAAAACCTGTCAGAAAAGCCTTGCTAATCTGATGTTATTCAAGCAATGCATGTTAGCAGCAACCGCTACACTATACAACCAAAAGGATGTGGACACGTGCTCATTCCAAAATCATGGGCATTAATATGGAGTTGGTCCCCCCCTTTGTTGCTATAACAGCCTCCACTCTTCTGGGAAGGTTTTCCACTAGATGTTGGAACATTGCTGCGGGGACTTGCCACATATGCTCTTGTAGCTGAATGGAAGAAGCATGAGTGAGGTTGGGCACTGATGTTGGGAGATAAGGCCATGCTTTCTGTCGGCGTTCCAATTCATCCCAAAGGTGTTCGATGGGGTTGAGGTCAGGGCTTTGTGCAGGCCAGTCAAGTTCTTCCACACCGATCTTGACAAACCATTTCAGTATGGACCTTGCTTTGTGCACAGGGGCATTGTCTTGCTGAAACAGGAAGGAACCTTCCCCAAACTGTTGCCACAAAGTTGGAAGCACAGAATCATCTAGAATGTCATTGTATGCTGTAGCGTTAAGATTTCCCTTCATTGGAACGAAGGGGTTTAGCCCAAACCATGAAAAACAGCCCCAGACCATTATTCCTCTTCCACCAAACTTTACAGTTGGCACTATGCATTGGGGCAGATAGCGTTTTCCTGTCATCCGCCAAACGTAGATTCGTCCGTCGGACTGCCATGTGGTGAAACATGATTCATCACTCCAGAGAACGCGTTTCCAGTGCTCCAGAGTCCAATGGCGGCGAGCTTTACACCGCTTTGCACATAACATTGCACATGGTGATCTTAGGCTTGTGTGCGGCTGCTCGGCCATGGAAACTAATTTCATGAAGCTCCCGACGAACAGTTCTTGTGCTGACGTTGCTTCCAGAGGCAGTTTGGGACTCGGTAGTGAGTGTTGCAACTGAGGACAGATGCTTTTTACGCACTACACGTTTCAGCACTCGGCGGTCCCGTTCTGTGGGCTTGTGTGGCCTACCACTTCGCGGCCGAGCCACTGTTGCTCCTAGACGTTTCCACTTCACAAAAACAGCACTTACATTTGACCGGGGAAGTCTAGCAGGGCAGAAATTTGACGAACTGACTTGTTGGAAAGGTGGCATCCTATGACGGTGCCACGTTGAAAGTCACTGAGCTCTTCAGTAAGGCCATTTTACTGCCAAAGTTTGTCTATGGAGATTCAGCAACGGGTGTGGCTGAAATAGCCAAATCCACCAATTTGAAGGGGTGTCCACATACTTTTGTATATTTATATATAGTGTTTTTCATTACACATCCTGAATGGAATGTGTTGTTGTTAAGAGAGAGCCTGTTCTCTCTGTCTCTGTCTATCTAAATGTTTGCCCTAAAATAGCGTGTCTGTCTATCAGCTGGTTTTCCCCGGTATATTAGTATCATGTGAGAGAGGTTAACTTCCAGGATAAATTACATTTACACACTAGAAAACTCACTTATATACACGCACGCACACACACACACACACACACACACACACACACACACACACACACACACACACACACACACACTTAGCTGATTACATAATTTTATTGAAAAAGATTGTTGTTGTAGTTCTAGGTATATCATTGTTGTTGTGTCCCCAGGCCAGGAGCGCTATGGCAACATGACGCGGGTGTACTACCGTGAGGCTGTGGGTGCGTTGGTGGTGTTTGACATGACACGGGCCTCAACCTTCCAGGCTGTCCTCAAGTGGAAGAGAGACCTCGACTCCAAGGTTACTGACAAGTCACGCTTAGAACATGCTTATAACCAGTAATAATGTATTATACCTGGTGGTGTTTGACATGACACGGGCCTGCAGTTTCCAGGCTGTTTTCAAGTGGAAGGGAGACCTCGACTCCAAGGTCTAAGACAAGGGACATAATATGCTTATAACATGCTTATAACCAGTTGTAATGCGCCGCGCGTGCATGGAAATAACAAAGAACAGAAAGAAATAGTAGATTCTGATGAGGCTCAAGTTCTGTTTACATTTAATAGAGCTTTGTTTACATTCCCCCTTCACTCTTCCATTTCACCCTTCCCTCCTTCATTCCTATCTGTCTTTTTCTCTCTCTCTCTCTCTCTCTCTCTCTCTCTCTCTCTCTGTCTCTCTCTCTCTCTCTCTCTCTCTCGCAGCCAGTGGCTACTGTCATATTTGCTAATAATAACCTTTGTTAACATTTTATAAAGACCTTGATCAGTCAGTCTCTCTCTGTCTCCACAACTCCGTCTCACCACTCCTTCATCCCTATCTCCTCCCAGGTTGCTCTGGGTAACGGGAGGCCAGTTCCGGCCGTCCTATTGGGTAATAAGTGTGACCAACTGAGCACTGGTCTCTGCTCCAAACTGCCCAAACTGGAGAACTTCACCAGAGACCACGGCTTCGTGGGGTGGTACGAGACCTCAGCCAAGGTGAGAGGTCAGAGGTGAAGAGGTAAAAAGTCACGACATGGGGTCGCGGCATAGGGAGGGATAGGTCTCTATTGTTGCTGTATGGAGTGTATATCAGGGGATTTATGCTTTATGTTAGATGTTAGCAGACAGTGTGTCCGTGTGTAAGTCTTAACAGAGCTCATTCATAGAATGTAAATACCTACTAACTGCTGGCTGAGTGAGGGGCTGTAATTATAAACTGTCTTTTTACCTCTCCCTCTGTCTCTCTCTCTCTCTCTCTGTCTCTCTCTGTCTGTCTCTGTCCGTCTGTCCGTCTGTCCGTCTGTCTGTCTGTCTGTCTGTCTGTCTGTCTGTCTGTCTGTGTACTTTATTTACAATGGTGTTTGTTCTTCACTGGTTGCCCTTTTCTTGTGACAACAGGTCACACATCTTGCTGCTGTGATGGCATTCTGTGGTATTTCACCCAATAGATATGGGAGTGAAAATTGAATTCTCTCTTTCTCCCCCCATCCCACTCCCCCTCGCAGGACAACACCAACATCGATGCGGCCATCATGTGTTTGGTAGAGAGCATCATGGCGGTAGAGGAGGAGAGGTTGTCAGGTGGAGATCCTAGAGACCACAGTGTCCTGCTCCTACCACGCTTTGACTACAATATGAAAGAGAGGACAGGGGTGCCAGGGTGTGATGGGTGTAATAAAAAGATTACTCTGCCGGGACGGAGAGAGATGGGGGATATCTGAGGGGGAGGGAGAGAGAGACAGGGGAGAGAGAGAGGGGGAGAGAGAGAGAGAGGCAGGGGGAGAGAGAGAGGGAGCAGGCAGGGGGAGAGGCGGGGGAGGGCAGGGGGAGAGGGCAGAGGGAGAGCAGGGGCAGAGAGGAGAGGGAGAAGGAAGGGGAGAGAGAGAGGGAGAGGCAGGAGAGCGTGGGAAGAGAGAGCCAAGACAATAAGAAATAGAAAGGAGAAGGCAGAGGAGGAGAGAGAGAGGGAGAGGCAGGGGGAGAGAGAGAACATTGGATATAGATGGATTATTGCTGAGCCTGGATGACATGGCAGATCACAGTGGAGGATAGAAAGATCCACATCATTGAGGAAACATCTGAGATGTTATCAACAGTGTTACTGTTGCGTCACATTCATCACAAAGACAAAAAGTGTCGTTCTGAACTAAAAGAAGAGTGTGTGTGAGTTTAGTAATCATAACCCCCAACATTAGACTTCTGCCTCTACACAGCTTTGTCCAGTATAATGTTCAACAAGCCTTTTAACAGAAAGCTTTAGCCAGGTCACACCCACTAACAAACAGCTAGAGAAAATGTTATTGTCTGTGATGATTAAACCGGAAGGCTGAGAGGAGTCAGTCAGTCAGTTATGTGTCCATCAGTCAGTCAGTCAGCCAGCCAGCCAGCCAGTCAGTCAGTCAGTCAGTTATGTGTCCATCAGTCAGCCAGTCGGTCAGCCAGCCAGTCAGTCAGTTATGTGTCCATCAGTCAGCCAGTCGGTCAGCCAGCCAGTCAGTCAGTCAGTCAGTCAGTCAGTTATGTGCCCATCAGTCAGTCAGCCAGCCAGTCAGTCAGTCAGTTATGTGTCCATCAGTCAGTCAGTTATGTGTCCATCAGTCAGTCAGTCAGTCAGTTATGTGTCCGTCAGTCAGCCAGTCAGTCAGTTATGTGTCCGTCAGTCAGCCAGTCAGTCAGTTATGTGTCCATCAGTCGGTCAGCCAGCCAGTCAGTCAGCACATGCTCATGTACAACACATACTATAACAAAGTGATGACTTACAGTTGAAGTCAGAAGATTACATACACCTTAGCCATATACCTTTAAACTCAGTTTTTGTTGTTGTTTTTTTTACAATTCCTGACATTTAATCCTAGTAAAAATTCCCTGTCTTAGGTCAGTTAGGATCACCACTTTATTTTAAGAATGTGAAATGTCAGAATAATAGTAGAGAGAATGATTTATTTCCGCTTTTATTTCTTTCATCACACTCCCAGTGGGTCAGAAGTTTACATACACTCAATTAGTATTTGGTAGCATTGCCTTTAAATAGTTTAACTTGGGTCAAACATTTCTGGGTAGCCTTCCACAAGCTTCCCAAAATAAGTAGGATGAATTTTGGCCCATTCCTCCTGACAGAGCTGGTGTAACTGAGTCAGGTTTGTAGGCCTCCTTACTCGCACACACTTTTTCAGTTCTGCCCACAAATGTTCTATAAGATTGAGGTCAGGGCTTTGTGATGGCCACTCCAATACCTTGACTTTGCCATTTTGCCACATCTTTGGAAGTATGCTTGGGGTCCTTGTCCATTTGGAAAACCCATTTGCCACCAAGCTTTATCTTCCTGACTGATGTCTTGAGATGTTGCTTCAATATATCCACATAATTTCCCTTCCTCATGATGCAATCTATTTTGTGAAGTGCACCAGTCCCTCCTGCAGCAAAGTACCCCCACAACATGATGCTGCCACCCCCGTGCTTCACGGTTGGGATGGTGTTCTTCGGCTTGCAAGCCTCCACCTTTTTCCTCCAAACATAACAATGGTCATTATGGCCAAACAGTTCTATTTTTGTTTCATCAGACTAGAGGACATTTCTCCAAAAAGTACGATCTTTGTCCCCATGTGCAGTTGCAAAACGTAGTCTGGCTTTTTTATGCCGGTTTTGGAGCAGTGTCTTCTTCCTTGCCGAGCGGCCTTTCAGGTTATGTCGATATTGGACTCGTTTTACTGTGGATATAGATACTTTTGTACCTGTTTCCTCCAGCATCTTCACAAGGTCCTTTGCTGTTGTTCTGGGATTGAAGTGCACTTTTCGCACCAAAGTACGTTCATCTCTAGGAGACAGAACGCGTCTGATTCCTGAGTGGTATGACGGCTGCGCGGTCCCATGGTGTTTATACTTGCGTACTATTATTTGTACAGATGAACGTGGTACCTTCAGGCGTTTGGAAATTGCTCCCAAGGATGAACCAGACTTGTGGAGTTCTACAATTTATTTTCTGAGGTCTTGGCTGATTTCTTTTGATTTTCCCATGATGTCAAGCAAAGAGGTACTGAGTTTGAAGGTAGGCCTTGATATACATCCACAGGTACCACTCCAATTGACTCAAATTATGTAAATTAGCCTATCAAGAAGCTTCTAAAGCCATTACATCATTTTATGGAATTTTCCAAGCTGTTTAAAGGCACAGTCAACTTAGTGTATGTAAACTTCTGACCCACTGGAATTGTGATACAGTGAATTATAAGTGAAATAATCTGTCTGTTAACAATTATTGTAAAATGTACTTGTGTCATGCACAAAGTAGATGTCTTAACCGACTTGCCAAAACTATAGTTTGTTAACAAGAAATGTGTGGAGTGGTTGAAAAACGAGTGCCTAAGTGTATGTAAACTTCTTACTTCAACTGTACCTCTGTCTCTCTCTGATGACTTGGTATTAATAAACACTTTTTGACAAACAGTACTATTTTGTGATTGGCATTTTCTTCTTAATATCTTTAGTATTAAGCAATATCATTAGTATTGTGCAAAATAGCACCAGCTGTGCGTGTGTGTGTCAGTACTAGTATGCTTGGCATCTTAAGCTGTGCTGTTGCCTGTTGCAATAGAAAACCCAACTGCCACTCCAGGCAGGCTAAAGCAAATGCTGAAGATATTTGACCATTTGAAAGATTTTAATGGATACCATTTCTATGTCTCTACCCGTTTGAAATGGGTTGAAACTCTCAACCTCAACACGATGTGAAGAAAATGAACTCACCAACCAGACCAGGACATCGCCAGTCTGCAGCTGCGCGTGTAAAGTGGTTCAAACTCGGACTATCCACATGAGGTGGAGAAAGGAGAAAACTCCCCTCTTAGACAGTCACTGGTACAGCTAAGTAGCAGTTCTGAGGAATTAACACCCATGGAGACCAGACAAATAAGAAGGACATTGGGACCTCTTGTGGACAATCAGAGCATTACAGACACAGCAGACACCATCCAAAACCCTTAACAAGAAGGCTTGGATCCGACTGAGATAAACGACGAATGAAGGCATTTCACACGTTAATACGTTCATGATTTCTTACTCCAAACGGGCGGCGGTTTGTGTGAAAACTATATGATTAATGTGAGAATAATTCTGAAATGGTGTAAACTATCAGTGGTGTAAAGTACTTAAGTAAAAAGTAATTTAAGATAGTACTTAAGTTGTTTTTGGGGTATCTGTACGTTACTATTTATATTTTTGGCAACTTTTATTTTTACTCCACTACATTCCTAAAGAAAATCATGTACTTATTACTCCATACATTTTCCCTGACACCCAAAAGTACTCGTTACATTTCGACAGGAAAGGGGTCCAATTCACACACTTATCAAGAGAACATCCCTGGTTATCCTTACTGCCTCTGATCTGGAGGACTCACTAAACAGAGAACATCCCTGGTCATCCTTACTGCCTCTGATCTGGAGGACTCACTAAACAGAGAACATCCCTGGTCATCCCTACTGCCTCTGATCTGGAGGACTCACTAAACATAAATGCTTTGTTTGTAAATGATGTCTGAGTGTTGGAGTGTGCCCCTGACTATACATCAATAAAAAGACAATGGTGCCATTTGGTTGGCTTAAAATAAGGCATTTGAAATGGTTTATACTTGTACTTTTGATAGTTAAGTACATTTTTAGCAATTCCATTTACTTGTAATACTGAAATATATTTTAAACCAAGAACTTTTACAATTTTACTCAAGTAGTATTTTACTGGGTGACTTTAACTTTTACTCGTCATTTTCTATTAAGGTATCTTTACTTTTACTCAAGTATGACAATTGAGTACTTTTTTCTAAACCAACCCCTATAATTCCATTATTAAACCCATTCAATAAAGGAAAAATAACCCAGGAATGAGAACCCAGGAATGAGAACCCAGGAAAAAGGACCCAGGAAAAAGGAAAAGAAAAGCTAAATACCTCTAACACCAAGCAGTGTTCACTCTGCCCTCAGAGCAAGTCCATGACGAGAAAAGGCAGTGCGTCACTTCTGCCCTCAGAGAAAGGTCCAGACAGACAGCAGTGCTCACTCTGCCCTCAGAGAAAGGTCCAGACAGACAAGCAGTGCTCACTCTGCCCTCAGAGAAAGCCGTCAGACAGAACAAGCAGTGCTCCTCTGCCCTCAGAGAAAGGTCCAGACAGACAGCAGTGCTCACTCTGCCCTCAGGAAAAGGTCCAGACAGACAAGCAGTGCTCACTCTGCCTCAGAGAAAGTCCAGACAGACCAGCAGTGCTCACTCTGCCCTCAGAGAAAGGTCCAGACAGACAAGCAGGTCTCACTCTGCCTCAGAGAAAGGTCCAGACAGACAAGCAAGTGCTCACTCTGCCAGAGAAGGTCCAGAACACAAGCAGTGCTCACTTGCCCTCAGAGAAAGGTCCAGACAGACAAGCAGTGCTCACTCTGCCCTCAGAGAAAGGTCCAGACAGACAAGCGTGTCACTCTGCCCTCAGAGAAAGGTCCAGACAACAAGCAGGGTTCACTGCCCTCAGAGAAAGGTCCAGACAGACCAGCAGTGCTCACTCTGCCCTCAGAGAAAGGTCCAGACAGACAGCAGGTGCTCACTCTGCCCTCAGAGAAAGGTCCAGACAGACCAGCAGTGCTCACTCTGCCCTCAGAGAAAGGCCAGACAGACCAGCAGTGCTCACTCTGCCCTCAGAGAAAGGTCCAGACAGACCAGCAGGGTTCACTCTGCCCTCAGAGAAAGGTCCAGACAGACAAGCAGGGTTCACTGCCCTCAGAGAAAGGTCCAGACAGACCAGCAGTGCTCACTCTGCCCTCAGAGAAAGGTCCAGACAGACAAGCAGTGCTCACTCTGCCCTCAGAGAAAGGTCCAGACAGACCAGCAGGGTTCACTCTGCCCTCAGAGAAAGGTCCAGACAGACAAGCAGTGTCACTCTGCCCTCAGAGAAAGGCCCGACAGCCAGCATGCTACTTCTGCCCTCAGAAGAAAGGTCCAGACAGACAAGCAGTGTCTCACTCTGCCCTTCAGAGAAAGGTCCAGACAGACCAGCAGTGCTCACTCTGCCCTCAGAGAAAGGTCCAGACAGACAGCAGTGCTCACTCTGCCCTCAGAGAAAGGTCCAGACAGACAAGCAGTGCTCACTCCACCCTCAGAGAAAGGTCCAGACAGAACCAGCCCATGTCTGCACTATCTGCCCTCAGAGAAAGGTCCAGACAGACCAGCAGTGCTCACTCTGCCCTCAGAGAAAGGTCCAGACAGACCAGCAGTGCTCACTCTACCCTCAGAGAAAGGTCCAGACAGAGCTGCATCTTTTCCTACAATGCCAGAACTATACAGACTTACGGGCAATTTTCTACCCCAAAATTGAAAACAAATACAAAGATTATGGAAATAAAAACCGAAAAGGAGAAAATACAATATCTATTGGGTGAAAAAAAAGCTTTGTCCCAGTGGAACGACCAACCAGGACAATAAGATTGTCTTATGGTAAAACTGTCCATGCCAATAAAGCCCTTGGAAATTTGAGAGAGAGAGCGAGCGAGTGGGGGGAAGAGAGCAGAGGGGGGAAGAGAGAGCGGGGGGGAAGAGACGGGGGAGAGAGAGAGAGGATGGGTGAGGGGAGGAGAGAGCGGGGAGTTTTTACAGTAGGTTATTGTTAAAACATTTTCTCACAAATCCATGGATAGTTTTTTCACAAATGAAATCATTCCATGTCTTTACAGGGTCTATATATCCAAAGTTAATCTCAGCACAGTCCTCCTGCCCGAATTGATCAGGCTGTCCATCATACCAGTACGTAGAGGATAAACAACACAGAGAACCAGACAGTCAGAAACTGTGGTGAAACATAAAGTTAAGCATTACAGCTTTAATAAAGCCATTACAGGATCAAGAGTGGGCCACCAACTATTTCAACTGCATTTTTATATGCAGTTGGTTTATATGATACATCTACAAAGCTCATTGAATGACATCTAAAAGTCTTGAAAATAATCTCTCTCCCTCTGTAGCTGGTCTTTCTCTTCAGTCAGGTTGTTGTAGCTGTCTGTAGCTGGTCTTTCTCTTCAGTCAGGTTGATGTAGCTGGTCTGTAGCTGGTCTCTCTCTTTAGTCAGGTTGTTGTAGCTGGTCTTTCTCTTTAGTCAGGTTGTTGTAGCTGGTCTGTAGCTGGTCTTTCTATTTAGTCAGGTTGTTGTAGCTGGTCTGTAGCTGGTCTTTCTCTTTAGTCAGGTTGTTGTAGCTGGTCTGTAGCTGGTCTTTCTCTTCAGTCATATTGGTTTTATAAAGAGAAAAATGCTTCTCTTCAGAGTCTCTTATCTGGAAAAGATTTGGTTGTTTAACAACAAAAGCGACACATGCACAACTATGGGGCAAAACAGATGGGGTTGGCTTATATTGTTAACAACATGTAAACTATAGATTGTCTCCATTGTTTATTGAAAGGGAGTGGAATCTGTAGTGACTCCTCAAGCACTGAGACCGCTGCGCCACTCGGGAGCCAATTAAAGCAGATGGTAATAAATATTAGCCTTTCTTGTAGGCCTAGCATATCTCCTGCCCAGTGGATCGCGCTGTTGAGTTTGGGCGGCATGAGGGGGAAAATGTACTATTCAGCTTCGTATAAGAAATGACTGAGGTGTTCTAACATATTACAGTCATACTATGCTACAGTAGACCTTTATGTTATTATATTTGGTTCTGTAAAATACTAATAAATCGTTATGTGATATTGGGAGACATTGATTCATATTGATTAACCAATAGTACTTTTTTTTCTTTTTTGTATTTAACCTTTTACTAGGCAAGTCGGTTAAGAGCAAATTCTTATTTACAATGACGGCCTAGGAACAGTGGGTTAACTGCCTTGTTCAGGGGCAGTATGACTGAATTGTACCTTGTCAGTTTGGGGATTCGATCCAGCAACCTTTTGGTTACTGGACCAACGCTCTAACCACTATGCTACCTGCTGCCCCATAAGTGATGAGTAAGACTATTAGGCTTAGGCAACAGATCTTGATGACTCTTTGAATCGATTTGAGCGCCCTTCATGGTGCTGAAAGGACAGCACCGTAACCAACTGGTCACATATGCCCCCCATCCGCACCCCTTTGTGGTTCCTAATTCGTGGCTTGATCTTTTATTTCTGAGGATCCGTACCCGTGAGTGCGAAAATACTCGCAATATCTCGCGGGACTTTGGGACCACTAATTTTCTCTTGACGAAAGCGGAATAGATACACTATACAGTGCATTTGGAAAGTATTGTTCCTTCCTCAATCTTGGTTTCATCAGACCAGAGAATCCTGTTTCTCATTGCCTGCGAGTCCTTTCGGGGCCTTTTGGCAAACTCCAAGCGGGCTGTCAAACATAAAAAACAGAAATACCTAATTTACATGAGTATTCAGACCCTTTGTTATGAGACTCGAAATTGAGCTCAGGTGCATCCTGTTTCCATTGATCATCTTTTAGACGTTTCTACAACTTGATTGGAGTCCACCTGTGGTAAATTCAATTAATTGGACATGATTTGTAAAGGCACACACCTGTCTATATAAGGTCCCACAGTTGACAGTGCAAAAACGAAACCATGAGGTTGAAGGAAATGTCCTTAGAGCTCCGAGACAGTATTGTGTCGAGGCACAGATCTGGGGAAGGGCACCAAAAACGTCTGCAGCATTGAAGGTCCCCAATAACACAGTAGTCTCCATCATTCTTAAATGGAAGAAGTTTGGAACAACCAAGACTCTTCCTAGAGTTGGCCGCCCCTCTCTCTCTTTCTGCTTCTCTCTCTGCTGTCTCTTTCTCTCCCCCTCTCTCTCTTTACTTTTCTTATTACTAACTCAGTCTCCAGCTGTGGTAGATCCTCCATTTGTTCTCTCGTTCATTCTTTCCTTCCTCCCCTCTCTCTGACCTCTAACTCCCTAAAACCACAATATAATCTATTTCTATAATGAAACTGATATGTAACTATACCAAAGGGCATCGTTTGGGTTATTTCATTGGAATTATATTGAATTCTGCTTATATCACGTTATACCACAATAAACAGAAACGTTTATGTTACAAATGCTTTTGACCCAGAAGTGTCAGGTTTTAATGGCACGAAATCTCGCTGAGCTCTCTCAGCACCATGGATAGCAACTTACACACTACAGCCAAGATTTTGATAAAAAACCCAACCAGTGTACGTTTTCAAAAGAGTTGCAGCTTCCTTGATGCTCTGTGGAACTCCCTGAGGAATCGACAATTCCCTCCCCCTCAAATGCCAGTTGAATTAGTTGAGCTTTCCTCGGGTGTAGCGTGCTTCTTCTGTGCTGAACACGTTCGTCAAAGTGGAAAATTAGTTCTCTCATGAAGCTGTGGATGCCCCAAAAGTCAGTCCCATGTGTCAGTGCAGTAAGCTCGGTCCGTATAGCGGACTGAGGCCCAGACAATCATTGCAGGATATCAAGTGGGATCCATTTGTCCTCATTGGGAGTAGAGCATGCGATTTTAGTCTGTAAAAACTGGCGAGCAACTCGAAACTCAGCTTCCACCAAATCTGTTGTGCTTAGATCCAGCAGTAGTTTTATCTAGAAAGTCATGACTCTCTGGGTCAAGGGAAAACAGGGGCTCAACCAGTTGGCTGTTGCGTTCGCTGAATCCTTCTGACATTGAACACATTACAGCATCCAACGTGCTGAAAAACAGTCATACCTAACCACCCAGTGGCTTTCCATAGGCCCCCTACCAGGGCCCCTACCAGGCCCCCTACCAGGGCCCCTACCAGGCCCCCTACCAGGGGCGGCGCCAGAACGAATCAGTTGTAAGGACCTTTGATTTCCATAGGCAGGCAAGTTTTTCGAAGAGACCTCCTATGTGTGCACGTGCTTGTACATTTACCTTTTAAAAAATAATAATTATTGGGTTTATAGTAAAGACCATAGGCAGCTCGTGAGTTTCAAGTTTGAGGAAGCGTACAATTTATCCTACCATTTCTACCGAGCTGCGTGCCAGTTAAGATTATTTGTATATGCGCATTTTCGTGGATCGGTTTCATTTCAATAATAACACTTTAGTTTCTCAAAATCATTGTCACGTGATTATTCCCCAAAAATCTGAAGTAAAATGATGAAAATCTCAAAGTTAAAATTCAACTACGGCAAGCGCCCCAGCCTCTGCCCTATGGACATATTAACATACTGTGATCCTTTGGCGGTTTGTCACGCCCTGACCTTAGTTCCTTTGTTATGTCTCTATTTTGGTTTGGTCAGGGCGTGAGTTGGGGTGGGCATTCTATGTTTTTGTTCTATGTTTTGTATTTCTAGGTGTTTGGCCTGGTGTGGTTCTCAATCAGATGCAGCTGTCTATCACTGTCTCTGATTGAGAACCATACTTAGTTAGCCTCATTCCCACCTGTGCTTGGTGGGTAGTTGTTTTCTGTATTGCACCTTGCAGAACTGTTCGTTTGTCGCTTTGTTGTTTTTGTTCAAGTGTTCGTATTTATTAAAAGTATTATTAATACTTACCACGCTGCACCTTGGTCCTCTTCTCCTTCTCCCGACGACATTCGTTACACGGTTAAAGAAATGAGAGCCTAGAACTCAGAGATAGCCTATAGGCCAATTCAGCAGTAGGCCTATAACTTCTATAGTCAACTAAGTAAAATACATAGTCCTAAAAGTCGACAAATAAATACAGTAGAAAATATCCTGATGAAAATCCGGGTCTTTCAATCCAGTGGCGATTATAGATAAATGTTGGTGGGGAAAACTCAACAACAACAAAACAATCGATGCATGCCAGCAAAGCCACAACACAACACTAAACAATACATGAGTTGCACTATAACGGTGACATACGGTGCCCACAAACTACATAAAGCTGTACAAACAGCAGAGCTTTCTTTTCAGCACCATGGAGTTAATCCTTATCACCTCTACACCTGGCTATCAGCGGAAACTATGGCATAAGGGGACGATGAGCGGATAAGATGCAATTTATCATTTCGATTAAGATTTTCGATTGTTCAGCACTTTTGAAATGTACAGCGACAGAATTCAGGACATGGGCCGTCCTTACAGTATTCTCCCTGTACACCAAATCAGAACCATAGGATAAACAAAGGAGGCATATAAGCGGACAATGAAAGCTCTTACAATATTTGATGATGACATTTCTCTGAAACAGGCTATAGGCTACGTGTGCACCACCAAGTCAGAACAGTAGGCTAAGTTATGAAGGGGAAAGGGACACGTTATTAGGGTGAGGCACATGGGCTACTAACAGCTTCCTACACAACATACACTTAGTATTACTTTCTTAGCTCCAGTATACATATCTCCCTGGCATATTACATAATGTATGCAGCAGCATACAATACATTTTTGGACTCACCTTGTTGTGCTGTTCTCAAGTGAACAGAAAGGAGGCAAGGCGGTCCTTCTTGTGGGCAAATTTTGTTTACCTGTGGCCAATGACCTTGAGCCTTCTTGGATGGGAACTTCTAATGGAACTCTCCGGCAGCACCCAAGGGGCTTGAATTTTTGAGCTCTACCCTCTAAATTTTGCAGTGACATAGTGTCCCCATGAGTGACAGAACACTGAGCCAATCACGGTGCAACTAGAGAACATGACCAACCTCTATGCTCTGTATTTTCTGGCTGGCTTGCCTCACCACCACAGAAAGCACTGAGCTAGGCTGAAACACCTGCATGTTTGAGCTGCTTTGAAAACAATAAAGAGATCATGTCTGTATGTGCCTTTTATTAACTCATAAATTTTTTTCTCCACAAAAATCAAAATAAATTAAATGTTATTTGTCACATGCGAGCTCCCAGTTCTACCTCCTACTCCTGGCTCTAGGCGTGGGAATATCTGCGAGGGTCTACATGTGCGTGGTGCAATAGGTCGGCTGCTGCCAGTCCATAGTGATTGGCCCTGAGTCGGCTGCTGCCAGTCCATAGTGATTGGCCCTGAGTCGGCTGCTGCCAGTCCCTAGTGATTGGCCCTGAGTCGGCTGCTGCCAGTCCATAGTGATTGGCCCTGAGTTGGCTGCTGCCAGTCCATAGTGATTGGCCCTGAGTCGGAGGCTCTGTCCAGTGAGGTGTAATTAAATGGACATTGTGACATCTGGTGCCCCTCCTTCCTAGACACATCAAGAAAACTGAAAATAGGGAGTGCGGCCATGCTTCTGTGGAGAAAATATAAATGGTATCGAAACAGTGTTAGTTGGAAACAAGTGTTTTAAGAGACTGAGATTGAGTTTCCAGTTTGACCCCCAATTGTTTTTTTTTGGGGGGGGGGCGGGGGTATTTATAAGCCACAACGTATTTTGTTGTCAGTACATATTGAGGCTCTCTCTGGTGTTGGGTCCATTAATGCACTCTGTGACATTTACAGATGTAGGATCTTAATTTGATCACTCTTTTTCTTACTGAGAATTTAACTGCACCACAGGAAATGCAGATGAACTGTGTGATTTTCATAAATGAATTGAAAACCCCTCACTAACACATGGTCATATTAACAGTATTACACTATCCATGTAGCCTATTTTTGGAAAGCTAATAGCCTAACTGCCGATCAAGCAACATTATGGACTAAATGTTCAAATCCTGTTGCTGCAGGATTATTTTGCTGTAACAATATAGGTAAAATTAAGATCCTACATATGTAGCGCCCCTCTTCCTGAGTAGATCTATTGAGGCAAACCTCAAGTAAGCTACCGGAGGGTTCTTGACTATGCCTATTCATGAGGGTGCATGAGTGGTGTTCTAATCAAAGTTGGCAGTCTGAAGTTAGGATATCATGGACTGATTGGACTAGATGTTTTTAGCCAAGTAGAAAGCTTTGACACAAATGACATGATTGCTAGAGCTTTACATCCAACACTGTTCTACCTGCCTATACCAAACAGCATCACAGACTGCTTTTGACACTTCAATTAAATAAATACTTAATGGAGAAATTTCAAGTGTTAATATGTCAGATGCGTAATTCTCTTCAATAGTGTGTCAATCAATCAAGTGTCATTATGTTAATATTGTTGACATATAACAGAGAAACATAATTGGGCTATTCAGTCGTGAGAGACAGCTACCTATGAAGACACATTTCAGTTGAATAGGACTAAAGCTGACTGCTGCTGCTACTGCTTGTTGCCATGGGCTACTGGTTCACATCTAGTTGCCATGGAAAAAATTATACTCTAGTGCCGCTAGATGGCGATGTCCTCAAACTGTTTTGGGGAGAATGTAACTTTGAAATAGAATGTAACTTTGAAATAGAATGTAACTTTGAAATAGAATGGAACTTTGAAATAGAATGGAACTTTGAAATAGAATGGAACTTTGAAATAGAATGGAACTTTGGAACATTGAAAGAGGAAGAGCAAAGAACTTTTGACATTTGTTTGATACATTTTTCTATTGGATGAGTTACAGTTCATATAAGGAAATCAGTCAATTGAAATAAATAAATTAGGCCCTAATCTATGTATTTCACATGACCCACCCGAGCCAGGCCTAGCCAACCAGAATGAGTTTTTCCCCACAAAAGGGCTTCATTACAGACAAAAATACTCCTCAGTTTCATCAGCTGTCCGGGTGGCTAGTCTCAAACGATCCCGCAGGTGAAGAAGCCGGGTGTGGAGGTCCTGGGCTGGCGTGGTTACACATGGTGTGCGGTTGCGAGGCCGGATGGATGTGCTGCCAAATTCTCTAAAATTAAGTTGGAGGCGGCTTATGGTAAAGAAATCAACATTTAATTCTCTGGCAACAGCTCTGGTGGACATTGCTGCATGCCAATTGCACACTCCCTCAGAATCTGCGAAATCTTTGGCATTGTGTTGTGACAAAACTGCATATTTTAGTGGCCTTTATTCTCCCCAGCACAAGGTGCACCTGTGTTATGATCATGCTCTTTAATCCCCTTCTTGTTATGCCACACCTGTCAGTCAGGTGGATGGATTATCTTGGCAAATGAGAAATGCTCACTAACAGGGATGTAAAAAAAATTGTGCACAGAATTTGAAGAGAAATAATCATATGGAACATTTCCGGGATCTTTTATTTCAGCTCATGAAAGACTGGACCAACATTTCACGTTTATATTTTTGTTCCGTATATTTATAGGTGTGTTTTGAAATACATGTTTGTAATTACCGGTGATATGGCCTTATTTTATGACTATAACTACTCAATGTTTTTTGGAGAGTTCAGCAGACACTCTTATCCAGAGCAACTGAGTGAATATATTTTCATATATATATATATTTTTAATTGTCTCCCTTGAGAATCAAACCCACAACCCTGGTGTTGCAAACACCGTGCTCTACCAGCTGAGCCACACGGGGCTGGAAACAACGAACCACGTGTGTTGTTTTGAAAGGAACATGAATATCATCATTCATTAATGTGTATGAGGACTAATGTGTACATGTGTGAATGTGCACGTAATATTCAGAAGAAAACCGTTGCTTGCACCACCCCTCCTGACCACTTCCTCTAACTACAAAGACGGAATGTGGTTCATCGCTTCTCATACATGCACTTCCTGGAAAATGATTTATCTGCCACACACCTCTATGCTGTTTTT
>NW_019943098.1:95713-109782 GCF_002910315.2 Salvelinus sp. IW2-2015
TGATCCTAGATCTGCAGAACGATCGATATTTGGCTGGAATGTACCTGACACAGAGACACTTTCTAATGTGTACTCGAACACAGCCCTGCATTGGGTTAGTCTATGCAATCCAGGTCAAACGCTGTGTGTGTGTGTGTGTGTGTGTGCGCGCGCGTGCATGTGTGCGTTCGTGTGTGTGTTTGAGCAAACGCTTTGAGGTTCATTCTGAAACCATGGTTTCTATCTCATCATCATCATCATCATCAGGACTTTGAACTCTTAACTAGGGCATTGTAAAAGTAAGAGGTGGCCTGATAAGGGAAGGGAAAACATCTCATTTAAACCCATAAACTATATGGTTAAGCCCCTGCTATAGCCTACGCTGTAGGCAGTCTAGAAGTAATAACGACGATATACTACTGTATAAGCCCTATATTCAGTATTCCTACATCTCCTGATATTGTCAGGCAAAAATAAACAGTGACTTTAAATGAATGATGATCATCATACAGTATAAATAGACACATGCCTTCAGTAGTGAAGTAGCCTATGGCAGGAGCAGAATGGGTTTCATTATAGGAAAACATCTATTACAGGCTATCGCCTAATTTATTGCATCTACTGTGAAATACCACCGGGGGAAATTACCTTGAGCGTTGTCATATATTTTGTGCGCACGTCGTACAGATGGAAGGCAGGCAGGCAGGCTAATAATAATGCACATCATTGTCCTTCTCAGGATTTTTAGGCACACAATGTTCCATAATCGGAGCGCGAGAGTCAATCAAGGACACCGAGTTTGAGAAATAATTTAATACGACCTTAAATTTGTAAATATTACATTGTTAAAATCACATATACAGCGGATAAATTAGCTTGAATAACAATTTATTCAATGAATAAAAACATTGTAAATGGCTGTGGAGTTTTTAAAAACAAATAAAACAACGTTCATTTCGGTATTAGTCTTAGACATGCCATGACCATCCGCACATTTCTACCTTAAATTTCCGACACAGTCCAGGTCCCATCCAATCAACTATTTCTCAGATCAGCTGATTTCAACGCTGCCATTTTGTCCGCGGTAGTAGGCAGGCAGCAAGTGGAGCCAAGCCCCTACATATTCAAGAAGACTTGAATAATACAAAAGACGACGATATGAGTTGGATGTCAAGGCTCAGTGGTTTCTGAGTTTTTGTTTGTTTGTTGTTGTTGCCAATTTCATGGATATATCGGACCAAATACGTTAAATTCAGGTGTTCCTCTCCGAGACTCGGAGGAAGCAGGGTTAAGACAGGACGTACACTAGGTAGCTAGCTGGTGTGGTGTTAGCAGGAAGGCTAGCCAACTGGCTGCTGTCTTGTATCCGTCTACATCTAGCCTGAAGCTCAAGACAAGTTGGGAAGTTTGACAGTTTCACTTTGCCCATTTTCGTTCGTTATATTTCGCTCGAAACCAAGGGACTCGTCTGTTCGAGGTAGCCTAAACACACAAAACGTCAGTGGAAGTTGAATCTGAAGAAGGATTTAATTGTAGTGAACGTTTTGTTAGTAACTGTTAGTTAGCTTGGCTAAACTGTGATCATAATTCAGGGCGCATAGTTATCTCGCCAGTGGGCTCTGGTCTTGTTAATTGACCGTAGGTATCCAGCTACCTAGCGATGTTTATATGTAGCCAGCAAGCTGACATTTCTGTTTACAAATTGCATAGTGGGACACATTCCTGGTTCGAATGCAGAAACGGAAATATTAGCTAACACAAACTAGTTTACTTGTTATATGTCAACGTTTTTTTTTTTACTATACAGAATACCTTGTTAATGATAGCTAACGTTAATTAGCTAGATAATTGTTAACTAATTTGCTTATTCAAGACATTATAACATATTGTTTGTCCGGATTTTTAGCCAGCCAGTTGGCAGCTGAACCACCAGGTTTGATGTTGCAACAAATACCTAAAATTAGTCTGACATTTTTCAACGATACTGGCCTAGGACGTCATACCACCTTTTTTTTTTTTAACGGAACCGATTGACGTGGCCTGAAACCTCCACACTCTTGCCATCACTGGTGTTACGCACGTCAGCTAATATCCAATCGTTGGACATTGTGTGTGTTTATCATCTAAATAATCGTTGTGAGTTTTGTAGCGAAACAGTGAAACACAATGTCAGGACAGTCTATAACGGATCGCTTCGCAGCGGCACAGCACAGCATGACCGGGTCTTCTATCGGTAAAGCCGTGTGCAAGGCCACGACGCACGAAGTCAGCGGCCCCAAGAAGAAACACCTTGATTGTGAGTATTTGTGTGGGTGGGGGGGGGGACTGTCTGCCTGTCTGCCTGTCTCTGTCTACTGTCAATCCTCATGTTTCTTGTCTGTCTGTTAGCCCTTGATCATGACTCTCAGTTCCATTACATTACACATAAGAGTCATTTGGAAGAAGGCGTCTTCTGTATGGGGGGAGTTTTGTTAAGAGCCCTGACGGTTGGTCTGAACATTTAAAACTCATCTATTGCGGTATGGTTTTGAAGCACCAAACGGTTAAATGGATACACACCTTTTTATGGAGTTAGTGTTCCCACACTGCCATGTCTCCATGTCACAGCGCGTTGACAGAAGACTAAGATACCACCTGTGTTAATTGGATATCTAGCATGCGCCAAACACCTGTGTGTAACGGAATAAGGCTGTGATTAACAGAAGGCCGTCAGAAATGTGTTGTCACTGAGAAATCCTGTTGGCTGCAACTGTGATGATGCCCGTTAAAACAGTCTATAGTAAGTGTATATTTAGCGTTTGTGAAATTATTTACAGGACTTTATGTTTCTAGAAACGTATTGCAGTTGAGAATCAATTCACATTTAGATGGAGTCCTTGGACCTTAAGGAGTAATGGTGGCTCCTTAAGAGTACATCTTTGGGTGAGTCTGTGTGCTTAGATCAAAACCAAACATACCTGCTATCAAAACCAAACATACCGGTACTGTAGCTATTTCGCTACAGTGTTGAATTCCATCACACTAGTCACTTCCTTAACTAGAATTACATTGTAGACAGTAGCCTAGCAGACGTTGTCAGTGAATTTCTGTGGATGTTGCGTCCTCCTACTGTCTCTGTCTGGACAGTGCATACTGGTTATGAATTTATTAATAAGATGATCATGAGTAGTGCTTTCCAAGGTCCAGCTGACTGACGTCATTGTGCCTGACTTACCATGCTGCCGTTCCTGGTCACGGCACTATGATGGTCATGAGATTATTTTGGTACCCTCTCATGTTCACTGACAAAATTCCTGTGACATGTATGGCATTTTGTCTGCAAAAAAAAAAATGTTCTGCTGGGACAGAAAAGTTGAAATGAGAACTTGATGCCTATTTATTTTCCAGTGGCCATTGTTGGTTACTGTCTAATGTGAAGGGACTGAAGGTCGTTGAGGAAGCGGCGTTGATGAAGGTCAAGTTCAAGTGTCCCTGTCTGATGGAGATAATGAGTCAAGACTAGATCGGAGACTACATTAAACAGGAAGCTCTGCAGCTGTTACAATGCTTAGGAGTTCATTATGGAGTTGTCATAACTAGGGTTGTATCATAACTGCTGTCCCTACACTACTCAGCTGTTACAATGCATAGGATTGCATTATGTTGGGGTGACAGATAAAACATTATTTAGTCCTAAAGGAGGCCTGGCTAAAGCCAAAATGTCATAAATATGCCAACGTTGATCACATACATATTTCTCAATTATGCTTTTAGATATAAATGTCATATGTGTTAACAATCCTGCCTCCTAAAGAATTATTCAATGGATTACATTTTGTGAAAATCTCCCAAATCATACTATTTTGTTTGTTGTTGCCGTGGTTTTGTGAGGAATCACTGAATGCTGTTGTATCATTACGGGTGCTGTATCATCATTGGTGTCCCCAGTGCCAAGCTACTCTGCAACGGCTAAACAAGAGACAATGGATATCTATTTGGAACTGTTATAATGCTTAGTTTAGTACTAACAGCTGGTGTCCATATCACGGTATTGTATCATCCCCACACTGCAGCAGGCAGCAGCCCCTATCAGCCCAGGCTGACATTCACGCATCGTTGGAGAAAATAAATGGTGTTTTGAAGCCAATTAGTACTATGATTGGGACTGTCCCCCTCAATTACTCGTGGTTAGGCTCTAAGAGATGACGCCGATTCCCTCCATTTTAAGTAGGCTTATCTGTTGTCATGGTTATAGACTATATATACACACACACACTACCGTTTAAATGTTTGGTGACTTTAGAAATGTCCTTGTTTTTGAAAGAAAAGCATTTTTTTTTTGTCCATTTAAAATAACATCACATTGATCAGAAATACAATGTAGACATGGTTAATAGAGGTCGACCGATTAATTGGCATGGCCGATGTTTAATTAGGGCCGGTTTCAAGTTTTCATAACAATCGGTAGTGAGGACTTGTGAGGCGTCTGTTTCTCAAACTAGACACTAATACACTTGTCCTCTTGCTCAGTTGTGCACCGAGGCCTCCCACTCCTCTCTCTATTCTGGTTAGTCAGTTTTCTCTGTTCTGTGAAGGGAGTAGTACACAGCGTTGTATGAGATCTTCAGTTTTCTGTCAATTTCTCGCATGGGATAGCCTTCATTTCTCAGAACAAGAATAGACTGAGTTTCAGAAGAAAGTGCTTTGTTTCTGTCCATTTTGAGCCTGTAATCGAACACACAAATGCTGATGCTTCAGATACTCAACTAGTCTAAAGAAGACCAGTTTTATTGCTTCTTTAATCAGAACAACAGTTTTCATCTGTGCTAACATATTTGCAAAAGGGTTTTCTAATGATCAAATTAGCCTTTTACAAAGATAAACTTGGATTAGCTAACACAACGTGCCATTGGAACACAGGAGTGATGGTTGCTGATAATGGGCCTCTGTACGCCTATGTAGATATTCCATTAAAAAAAAAATCTGCTTTTTCCAGCTACAATAGTCATTTAAAACATTAACAATAATTAGACTGTATTTTTCATCAATTTTATGTTAATGGCCAAAATTGTTTGCTTTTCTTTCAAAAACAAGGACATTTCTAAAGTGACCCCAAACTTTTGAACGGTAGTGTGTGTATAAACATATAGTACCAGTCAGTCTGGACACACCTACACATTCCAGGGTTTTTCTTTATTTTTACTATTTTCTACACTGTAGAATAATAAAGACATCAAAACTATGAAATAACACACATGGAATCATGTAGTAACCAAAAAAGTGTTAAACAAATCAAAATATGTTATATTTGAGATTATTCAAAGTAGCCACCCTTTGCCTTGACAGCTTTGCACACTTGAATTCTCTCAACCAGCTTCATGAGGTAGTCGCCTGGAATGCATTTCAATTAACAGGTGACAAGGTAGGGGTGGTATACAGAAGATAGCCCTATTTGGTAAAATACCAAGTCCATATTGTGGCAAGAACAGCTCAAATAAGCAAAGAGAAACGACAGTCCATTACTTTAAGACATGAAGGTCAGTCAATCTGGAAGATTTCAAGAACTTTTAACGTTTCCTCAAGTGCAGTCGCAAAAAATATCAATCGCTATGATGAAACTGGCTCTCATGAGGACCGCCACAGGAAAGGAAGACCCAGAGTTACCTCTGCTGCAGAGGACAAGTTCATTAGAGTTAACAGCCTCAAATTGCAGCCCAAATAAATGCTTCACACATTTCAAGTAACAGACACATCTTAACATCAACTGTTCAGAGGAGACTGCGTGAATCAGGCCTTCGTGGTCAAATTGCTGCAAAGAAACCACTACTAAAGGACAAAGAAGAGACTTGCTTGGGCCAAACACGAGCAATGGATATTAGACCTGTGGAAATCTGTCCTTTTGGTCTGAGGAGTCCAAATTTGAGAATTTTTGGTTCCATCCACTGTGTCTTTGTGAGACGCAGAGTAGGTGAACGGATGATCTCTGCATGTGTGGTTCCCACCGTGAAGCATGGAGGAGGAGGTGGGATTGTGTTTTGCTGGTGACACTGTCAGTGATTTATTTAGAATTCAAGGCACACTTAACCAGCGTAGTTACCACAGAATTCTGCAGCGATACGCCATCCCATGTGGTTTGTGCTTAGTGGAACTATCATTTATTTTGCAACAGGACAATGACCCAACACACCTTCAGGCTGTGTAAGGGCTATTTGACCAAAAAGGAGAGTGATGGAGTGCTGCATCAGATGACCTGGCCTCCACATTCCCCCGACCTCAACCTAATTGAGATGGTTTGGGATGAGTTGGACCGCAGAGTGAAGGAAAAGCAGCCAACAAGTACTCAGCATATGTGGGAACTCCTTCAAGACTGTTGGGAAAGCATTCCTCATGAAGCTGGTTGAGAGAATGCCAAGAGTGTGCAAAGATGTCATCAGGGAATTGGGTGGCTACATTGAAGAATCTCAAATATAAAATATATTTTGATTTAACTTTTTGTGTTATTACGTGATTCCATATGTGTTATTTCATAGTTTTTATATCTTCACTATTGTTCTACAATGTAGAAAATAGTAAAAATAAAGAAAAATCCTTGTAGTTGTCTAAACTTTTGATTGTATCTGTACACCATTGGTTATAACTGGTGAAGTACTGCGTGTGATTTCTCAGGCTTTATTTAGGCTGGTCTATCGGGAAGGATCTTTTATGTTACATCAACTAGCAGGAAATTTGGTTCTGGTTGCAGAGATGACGTATCCTAGCTGTTGCTAAAGGGAAAACGCAGCGGATGTGGGTCCAGTTAAACAAATATGCCTTTATAAACAGGAAGTAGTCTAATATAGCAGCAAACATGCCGAGCTGTAGGCCTACTGTGCACTCCCATTGGAAAAAGGTCATACCCGATGGGGCAGGGTCCCGGTATACTACAAAGCAGGGTCCCGGTATACTACAAAGCAGGGTCCCGGTATACTACAAAGCAGGGTCCCGGTATACTACAAAGCAGCTAACGCCTAAATATTATTTTGTAATTTTTTTCATAAAAAAATGAGCTTGAAGTGGACATGGTGTAATTGATCATAAAAAAAAACTAAAACACATATCTAAGTTTAGCTTTAAAAACAAATAATAAATGAACCAGTAAATCAATAGTAATTTCTGCTTTTCAAAGTTAGCAACTATCAACCAATTTGTTCTGAGACAGGTGTCTTTGTCTGCTACTCTGCCGACACAGCCTTGCCTGGCATGAGGCCTAGTTGTCATGGTTATTTTGTGGAAGTTGTGACATTTAAACCCAATCCTTTCCTAATACTTTCGTGCTGTTGTCATGGCGGCCAAGAGTCACAGAACCGAGCCACCGGTTGGTTGAAACAGCGGTTAGTTCCAGACAGGACCTAGCCTAATTCTGCCCCTTCTGAGTTAGGGTTTGACTCGTTCATAGGGCTAATTCAGTGGAACATCCCCATATGAGAGGAGAATTCACCTTAGACGCTCCACAATGGGTAAATAATGTTTCCGTGTTTGCTCACTGTAGCCTAGGTCATCGTCAGGCTTGAGTAAAGTCTAGCCCTACCTCTCACATACTGTTTGCTTTTCAGAATGTCCACACACTAATTTAAGATTGACATCGTGAGGTGAGTTTTTATTTTTATTTTTTTTAAGCCATTTTTACTCAACTAGGACTTCTAAAATATGCTGCCAAACCTTGAGACTGTCCCTCACGACGCCAGGTCAGCGGAGTCAATCACCACCTTCCGGAGACACCTGAAACCCCACCTCTTTAAGGAATACCTAGGATAAAGTAATCCTCCTAACCCCACCCCTCCCCCTTTAAAAGAGTTAGATGTACTATTGTAAAGTGGTTGTTCCACTGGATTTCATAAGGTGAATGCACCAATTTGTAAGTCGCTCTGGATAAGAGCGTCTGCTAAATGACTTAAATGTAAATGTAATGTAAATGTCCCAAATGACACCGTAGTCCTTGTATATTGCACTTCAGAGGAGTTGGGTTAACTGTGGAAGACCACATTTCAGGTGAAGGCATTCAGTTGGACAACTGACTAGGTATCCTTTCCTTACTTTTTCTTTGTAGTGGACTATAAAGGAAACAGGGGTCGTTTTGGACACAGCTACAGGCTAGCTCGAGTCCACTACTAATACAGTTTATCATCCACAAAGGAAACTGGGGGCTGTTTTGGACACAGCTACAGGCTAGCTCGAGTCCACTACTAATACAGTTTATCATCCACAAAGGAAACTAGGGGTCGTTTTGGACACAGCTACAGGCTAGCTCGAGTCCACTACTAATACAGTTTATCATCCACAAAGGAAACTGGGGTTGTGTGTGTGTGTAGTAGTGTGTATGTGTGTGGCTATTGCAACACTTTGTTAACAGAAGAGGGTAACATTGGTTCCCATGCAGCGTAGATGGATTACTAATGGCTATAATACGTGAACAATTGCTATTGTGATTAATTGCAAAGAAAACCTGTCTGTAGAGTCCCCGTCCTCACCTTAACCTGTCTGTAGTGTCCCCGTCCTCACCTTAACCTGTCTGTAAACCAGCTGACAGTCGGTCTCGCTGTGGAGTCAGCTTTTAGTGAGCAGCCTAGTGCTGGACCCTCGAGACAGTGGAAAAACGCTTTCAAATAGTTTGGAAAAAGTATAGTGCTCTGTAGTCGAGTCAAGTGTGTGCATGTCTTTGCAAGAGTTTCTGTGTAGTGGACTCTGAATATAAGGTGTGTGTGTTTCTGGGAGCTCTATGAGTGTGTGGAACATTTTAGCACTCCTGTCCTCTACAGGTATTTTTAGCCTGGCTGGCTGGGTCCTTTGGCAATGTCTGTCGGCTTGTTGTGTACATACCTTCACTCCCCTGGTTCTCTCTCTGTCTCACTCTGCTGGATTCACACCACCATTGGACAGACTACAGATAAAGTTGTCTAAAGGGAGAACGAAGGAGAGGGAGTCTACAAGGCTAGCTAGTAGGAATCTCCAGAGGGAGAGAATGGAAGACTCTACATGGCTGGCTCTGCAGCTCTGGATTCACACCACCGTGGAGCAGACTACTGCTGTATTCTACCGTAGTCGAAAGGGGAGGAATTTGAGAGCGAGATCTACCTACCAAGAGTGAGCCAGGAACCTGGGTGGCTGGTCCCATCTGGCAATATAACCCTATTGACTATGATCTAAAATGGGAAAACTGATCCTAGATCAGGCGTGGTTTCTCTTGGTTTGGCCTAAAGTCAAGTCGGCTTTATTCACATCGTAGGCGTCATTAGATTTGAATGCACTTGATTCAGTTGGATTGTTAGGCAGTACAGAACCGTAGTGGCTGCAGTTCAGGATGGTTTGGCTGCTTTCTCAGTAGGTCCAGGCTCTAGTTTCCGTTGTGTGTGTGTGTGAGATATCCTTTTGATATATCAGAACTGAAAATAGAGGATTCACCTCAAGCAAATCATTTGACTAGAGCCTGTCTGGAGGTGGAATTTTTGGTTTTGGAACTAAAGGAATCTTTCCAATTCCCATTGTGATGTGGAGGAATTGTAGAATCCCCTTCGACGCCGACGTGGTTCCTAAACTCGGATCACGATCCTGCCTTGGTCACCATGAGAACAGAGACTGTCATCTGAAACAGGGAAAGACGGAGTGTCACGGAGGAGACAAAGGGAGAAGGAAAAAAACGATGTAACTGTCTACTCTTTATATAGCTATTTATACACCTTCTGCCATCTCTACRCCCCCTCTTTCTCTCTCTGTTCATGCAGAGGAATTCTCTTTTTGGTAAACCCACCATCGTGTGTCAGGCAGGCAGCAGAAGATTAGAGGATATACAAGGTGCTCCTCTTCAGTCCCTCCCTCCCCCGTCCTCCATCTTTAGGTTGTATACATGTACACATCTGTGTTCTGTTTTTTTGTACAGATCATATGGCAGATTAGCATGCCTTTTTTATAGCTCTGCAAGGCGGAGGAGGGAGGCGGGTGTAAGGCGAGGAGGGGGGAGGCAAGGAGAGCCGACCCCAGCAAGGAGGCTGGCAGCTGGGCCAGATGTAGTCTGTCTTCCCCTGTCTGGCTGGACCACCTGGCGCCTAGTGCTCCCCCTCTCCTCCACCTGCTCACGTCCTACTTCCTACAGCTGGCAGCACTCTGTTCCCCCTCCATCTCTCCTTCTAGGTCAGGTTTTCTACGTTGTGTCTGACCTACAGTGTGCAGTTATCTCAGTTATCTCGAGGGCTGCATCTCTCAATGGTCTTGAACAGGCCTCGTCTTCTAGATTTGACTGGGCGTATACATTATACAGGAATGTTTCCTACTAGAGGCTTGAAATACTTCCACTGATGGAGACTCACTTGACTGACTTCATGTCCATTGAGAGGCCTAGCTATCCTTCCTGTCCAGTTGTTGTTTGCTTGGTCTCTCTCACCCCACCACAGTCCCATCCCTCTCCGAGCCTAGTGTGTGTGTGTGGTGATGATGATGAGGTAAGAGCCCTAAGCTCAGGCCGGTACCAGGAGCTCCTCATTACGGCGACTGACCAGTGCAACCCAGAGGGCGAAGGTCATGCCAGCCCTGCTGAATGGAACAATGGTGCTGTGTGCATTGGAACACACACACTAGAACACAGAGCGGCTGTCTGTCAACTCTGAGAAGGACAGATGAGATCACCGCTCATGCCCTCTTTATCACTCATTGTCCATCTCTCACTGAATCTCTCTAGAATCTCTGGTGTTCTAGAATGTCTTTGGACTTCTGGAATCCCTCCGTGTTCTAAAATATCTTTGTAAAATCTCCCAGAATTGTACCATGATATTAGGAGTGTTTGTGTTACACATTGCCATGGTGTGTAGGGAGCCACACACTAAGTCTAGCTGGTGTGTGGGTTTTCACAGCCACTCTCAAACATGGCTGATGGCCAGTAAGATGGGGAGGAGAGGGTGAAGAGAGGAGTTGTTCAGCCCTGCGTGGTCAGGGTTTCTGCAGATTGCAGGCTGGATAAGATGGGATCCACCACCACCACGCCCCAAATGGAGCCAGCCTCTCCTCACACTGCAGTTCTCCCTCGCCCCCTCGTTCCCCCGGTCTCTCGCTCTCTGCTCCCTCTCATCTCTGTCCTCCCCCTCGTTCCCCTCTGTCTCTCTCTTCTTGTCTCCCTCTCGTCCCTCTCTCCCTCTTCTCTCGCTCTCTGTCTCCCTCTCTCTCCTGTCTCCTTCATGTTCTCCTCTCTTGTCCCTCTCTCCTCTGTCTCGTCGTCTCTCGTCTTCCCCTCATGTGTCCCTCTCTTCTCTCGTCTCCCTGTCTCTCCCTCTCTCTCCCTCTGTCTCCTCTCTGCTTCCTCTCTGTCTCCCTCTCTGTCTCTCCTCTGTCTCTCCTGCTCTCCCTTCGTGGTTCTCCCTCTCGTCTGTCTCCCCCTGTCTCTCCTTCTGTCTCTCCTCTCTCTCCTCTGTCTCTCCCTTCCGTCTCTCCCCCGTCTCCTCTGCATCTCCGTCTCTCCATCTCTTATCTCTCTCTCCCCTCTCTTTTCTCTCGTCTCCCCTCTCTGTTCTCCCTCTTATTCTTCTCCGTCCCCTTCTATCTGTCTTTCCCCTGTTCTCTTCTCTCCTCTCATCTCTTTGCCGTCTCTCCCCCCCTCTATCCCTCCCTCCTTTCTTCTCTCACCCTCTCTTATTCTCTCTCTCCTGCTCTTTCTCTCTCTCCCTACTCTCATTCTTCTCCCCTATTCTCTCCCCCTCCATCTCTCTCTCCCCTCTTATTTCTCCCTTCATTCTCCTTCCCTCTCCTCCATCGTCTCTCCTCTTATCCTCACCTCTCACCTCTCTTTCTCTCTCCCTCCTATTCTCATGAGCCTCTCTCCCCGCCTCTCATCCCATGCTTCCCCCCCCTCTATTCCCCTCTTTCCCCTCTCCTGTTCCCCCTCTTCTTATTCCCCTCTCTCCCTCTTCTCTATTCCCCTCTACTCTACTTCTCCCTCTTCTACTTCCCCCTCCCGCTTGCGGCGTTTAAGACATGCTGGATCAAGGGCATCCAAATGTGTTTCCACTCCCTTTGATTAAGTCAGCACATATCCACTACATTACAGCAGAGACACACACACACACACGTGTGTGCATAGACACATTCTCACACACACACGCCACACACAGGTGGGGAGAGACTGGGATGACAGTGCGAGACTGGGGGGGAGAAGGTACAGAAATCTGAAATTGGTTTTGTTAAACATGTCTGGCTCTGCTGCGTATAAACAGAAACCTGCTCTGGGAAAGAGTGGTCCCATGTTTTATTACTAACTATGAACCGGGTGGTTCCAGACCTGAATGCTGATTGGCTGAAAGCTGTGTTATACCACAGGTATGACAAAACATTTATTTTTACTGTTCTAATTACATTGGTAACCAGTTTATGATAGCAATAATGCACCTCTGGGGMGGTTGTGGTATATGGCCAATATACCACGGCTAGGGCTGTTCTTAAGCACGGCGCAATGCGGATTACAGCCTGGACACAGCCCTTAGTCGTGGTATATTGGCCAAATACCACAACCCCCCCCCCCGAGGTGCCTTATTGCTATTATAAACTGGGTACCAGTAAAAATACATGTTTTGTCATACCTGTGGTATACGGTCTGATATACCACGGCTGTCAGCCAATTAGCATTCAGCGCTCGAACCACCCAGTTTATAATGGCTGTTATACCACACCCCCTCTGGCCTTATTGCTTAAATATTAATCTTCGTATCACACTGAAATCCTAATGTAGCCTGGCCCCATTGTCCAATAACCATGTTAATATGAGACAGACGAATGAATTGGTGTTTCCAAAGTTACCAGGGGGGTGTGTGTAGTCTGTACGCGCTTTGTTGAACTAAAGAAGTAGGGATTTAGGAGAGCGAGGGGGAGGAGACTGCGTGGGGAAGAATACAATTCAAATAATCCACATTCACTTGTTGCGGTGGACAAGTACTAATGGGTGGCCATTAGGACTGACCCCATTTAGGCAACTGGTCGATTATTTGATCGTTAGGCTGTTGGTCGACCCCGAGAGTTCTTTAGTCAGTGTGATGCATACGTGTGTCACGTAGAGAGAGCAAGGAACAGGGAATGTTTTAACCTGATCAAATGAGGGATTTCGGTAACAGAACTATTCAGTTTAGAAATGGCTGTAATTATGTTACAGCTTCAGCAATACAGACAGATGAACCCTGGTGGTCACTACATCAGGGAGGAGAGAGATGAACCCTAGTGGTCACTACATCAGGGAGGAGGGAGATGAACCCTGGTGGTCACTACATCAGGGAGGAGAGAGATGAACCCTGGTGGTCACTACATCAGGGAGGGGTGTCCATCTCTCTCCTTTTATGTGACCACCGGTTCATCTCTTCTCTCCCTATGTGTGACCACCAGGGTTCATCTCCTCTCCCTGATATAGGACCACCATGGTTACCATTCTCCTCCTCCCTTATGTGGTGCACCAGTTCATCTCTCTCCCTGGTGTCGACCACCAGGGTCATCTCTCTCCTCCTGATGTAGTCGCACCAGGGTTCCATTCTCTCCCTCCTGATGTAGTGCACCACGGGTCCATCTCCTCCTCCCTGATGTAGTGACACCAGTTCATCTCCTCCCTATTTCCCAGTTTCTCTTCTCCTCCTATGTAGGACCACCAGGGTTCATCTCCCTCCTCCACTGTAGTGACCCCAGGGTTCATCTCCTCTCTCCCTGATGTAGTGACCACAGGCTACTCCTCCTCCCTGAGTAGACACCAGGTCTCTCCCTCCCTGATGTGTTGACCACCGTTCATCTCTCTCCTCCCTGATGTAGTGACCACCAGGTTCATCTCTCTCCTCCTGGTAGTGACACCACGGTTCATCTCTTCCCCCTATGTTAGTGAACCAGTGTTCATCTCCTCCTCCTATGTAGTGACCACCAGGTTCATCTCTCTCCCTATGTAGTGACACACGGGTTCCTCTCTCCTCCCTATTGATGACACAGTTCCTCTCTCTCTTCCCCTCCCTGTTTAGACCAGTCGTTCTCTTCTCCTCCTGATTATCACCTGTTCTCCTCCCCCTGATGTAGTGACCACCCGGTTCATCTCTCTCCTCCCTGATGCTGACCACCAGTCATCTTCT
>NW_019943098.1:110280-111232 GCF_002910315.2 Salvelinus sp. IW2-2015
TCACACGGTCAGTGGTTGTTTGATCCCGGCACAATCAAATCAATTGCTGGTCAGACTCCCGCTAATCATTTGTGTCTTCATTATTTAATCAACCGGTGTGCTTAAAGTATCAGACAAGCTCAGGGAATATAGTTGATTTGATTAAAACACATAGAGAGACCCTATCTATGGAAAAATACATGTTTTAAAAATGTGATTGGTCGAAAGAACAGATGACTCTTGGTCGGCCAATGTGTTTTTTTTAGTCGGGGACGGCCCTAGTGGCCGTGAAAGTTGTTGTTTTGGTGCAAACTAAGGAGACGTGTGAGCCATGCAGAGTGATGATGCAATAAGCATAATGTCAATAGAATTGTCTAAATGGACCAGTCGATGTGGACCAGGATGTTGCTTTATAGGGCTGGGACCAGACCAGTACCGTGGTACTCATTAGTATCACAGCAAGGAAAACCGCTCCAATGTTGGAAACAAACATCCTTATGTTGTCATCCAGAGTCAGTTTTACCACCTACAGTACAGTTTGTACTAGTCTAGGCTAGAGGTCGACCTCTAGTCTAGACTATATGTTTCTRTCTGGACTCGCAGCCCCGTGTGTGTGTGTTCCTTTTCCTGAAATGACCCCGTTCGTCCTTCCATTTTGAACTTGCGTGCAGTTCCACTGTCACACCACTGTGAGTGTGTATCTGAGAGTTGTCTTTGATTTCCCCATCTAATCTGCATACAGGCCCTGATCTCCTCTCTCGTGTCCGTCTGTCTGTGTGTTTTAACTCTGTCTGTCTCCTCCAGACCTGATCCACTGCACCAGTGAGATGAACGTGTCGGTCCCCCAGCTGGCTGACACACTATTTGAGAGGACAGCCAATAGCAGCTGGGTGGTGGTCTTCAAAGCTCTGATCGCTACACACCACCTTATGATGTATGGCAATGAGGTCAGTGAAAACACACACACACGGAC
>NW_019943098.1:111817-112513 GCF_002910315.2 Salvelinus sp. IW2-2015
TCACAGCACACCAGACCCAGGACGGCACGGACACACACAACACACACACATCACACAACACACACCAACACACGGGACTCACGCACGGGGGACACGGGACTATTCGGGACACACGGACAACCTACACGGACATAACACACAGACCACACATACCACACATTTAACAAAACGGACGGCACACACACACCACACACACACACAAACTACGGACTAGAGCAAGGACACGACTCAACGGCACGCCACGCACACGACAACAACACGGATTCACTGCATTCACGCACGCACACACACAGACTCACACACTCCCAAATGCCTTCCATAGTGTTCTCAGTGAGCTGCCTCCATTTTAAATGTAGTCTAGGCCTGCAGGATGTGTTCCTGGTAATGTTCTATTTGACAAGAGGGGAGAACAACCGCTGTACTGATGATGATTACTACAGCTACTTTGACTGTTTCAACTCTGTGATGAAAGGGGACCGGACCTTGTCACCTTAGTTTAGCAAGAAGCACATTTCCACATATGAGGATGATGTAACCAACCATTCTTGTTGCTTTTCTTTTTACCTTACGATGTTGATTCTAAGAAGTCCTCTGCCCAGAGAAGGAGAGAGGAGGGACAAGGAGAGAGGAGGGACAAGGAGAGAGGAGGGACAAGGAGAGAGGAGGGACAAGGAGAGAGGAGGGACAAGGAGAGAG